>NW_026936870.1:0-73899 GCF_032062105.1 Saccostrea cuccullata
TTAGTCGCCATTTCAGTCCATGTGTAATGTCCACAAATAGTTAATAAAGTATTAAAGATAAACGAGAGAAGATGATCTCATCCATATCGGTTATATATTTCTTTTTTCAACAATAACAGTTGTGATATCAGTTAAGATTTAAGGTTGAAGGGATGTTGTATTTTCCTTCTGAGACTATCCAATGCACGTTTTTATCTCATTTTTCTTATTCTCTTCGATTCGAACTTGACTTCTTTAAAGCACTTGCTGATCTTTTTTATTCAATACTTTTTTCTAAAATAAAAAAGTAGTTACTAATAAAAGGTTTATTTAGTTTTATACATGAGTTGTAGACATTGTTTTACAAATGTGGTTATAGAGGAATCATTAGTAATCATTTATTTCAATTTTAAAGAATTCCATGCATTAACCCTAATTGCAGTCGCTAGTGAGGGGACTATGGTAAAATTAAAATTATTGGTTAAATGTTTTGTCACCTCGTTCCATCTCTGCTTCGACACCCGCTGGTGGTAGCGTCTAAAACCACGCGCTGTCACCTGACCTGTTCCGGCTTACCGCAAAAGCTTTTCAGAGCGAGGGGATGGTGTTACACGCTTTTTATTGACAAAACCCAAAAAGTCTAGCTTTGCTTCTGTAATCTTTCACAATAAATTGTTCAATATTTCTACAAAATTTATTAAATCTGTATATTTATATTCAGTAATACAAAGTCACCTTTAACAAGGTATTTTTCTTGTACAGTTGGCCTTGGAAGAAAGAGTTGTTCTGAGGAGCGGGCTCTCTCCCTCAACCAACGGTCGGCGGATCCTGACGGGGGGATCTATATACCGCAGTGTTCTCCTGACGGCAAATATAACATCGTGCAATGTCACAAATATTGCTGGTGCGCTGATCGAGAAACAGGGATGCCGCTTAAAGGCATAAAAGCTAAACTGGCCTCTAAAGGCCCTCCGCAGTGCAATATTACAACAGAGCGTGAAATGCCTGGTAAGCATCAAAGTGTACTTATAGTGTTAATACTTTTCTTCAGGTAAAAACATTAGTCATTTTCACGTGTAATTTTGTGTCATTATTCTGTGAGATTTGATTTTTTGGCTGGATTACCGAAATTTCAGAAGCAGCATTTTTGTACGTCATCTGAAAATTAACTTACTTTTTACCATACAAAAAGTAGTTTAACTTAATCTTTTTTCCGATATAATTTTATATATTGCATAATTATTTTAAAAAATCAAGGTGAGTGTACACATTTTCTATATTTACAAGGCTCTTTTCTTTGATTTTTCAAGGTTGTCCATTTGTCAAGAAAGCTAGGTTTTTAACTGGTTTACTGAATATGTTTGTGTCAGAGATGAAGAACGATTCCACGGGAAGGTAAAATTTCATTTCAATTTTTATCATCCTATTAAAACCTACGCACATGATTATGCAAAGGAGTCCATCTTTGATTTGATTATGTAATATTAGGACAGCGACATTTTAGGATGTAGGGATTAGCATAATGAAATAAATTTCCGATATCTCATCAGCAGATAAATATATATATAATCCCCTGACGTATGTCTGTAATATTTTAGTTTTCAGTTCAATATGAGAAGAGGAAAGGTGCAAGAAAAGACGTTGCACATAAAATTCTGTTTTCCCTTTAGATGTGTCATACTACGGCTATAAATTCATGACAGTATTCAATGTTCTTATTTTATGTTTCAAATGTAGCATTAAATTTCCAAACATTTGTGTAATTGTTTCACCTGCCTTTGAATTATCAATAAAACTTGGAGAGCCTACAGGTGTAGTAAGAAAACTTGGCGCAGGTGTGTTGCTCATAAACTCCACGTGTTCCAAAATAATGGGACGGGTATCAGCTATTTAAGGCTGGCATCACGGGGGCTGAGCACAGTTTATGTCGACACGTTAATTAAGACAGTCTTACCGTCAGAATAAAATAAGAGATAAGAGGAGAGAGGACATTACTTGATTTAAGCCAATCATTAAGTCCTGACCTAATAATAACCGTATTGATCCCGGGGGACCCACGGTAGGTAATGGACGACTTCCAGGGCCGTCAATCTTCCAGCGGTGACACCGTCTGTTTGTCAAAACGATACGACTGATATGTGTGACCTGCTTATCTACCGTTCTTCAGTTTGACCCTATTTGACCCCAGCATGTCCCTATTTGGGTAGCCACAGCTGGGCACAGTTTATAGAATGTCAAACATTTTCTCTTTACCAGAAATAAGCAGATCGTTTGATCAACTTTGCCTGAATTGTGCATGTGATAGGTCTTGCTACTAGGTCTGGCATTCATCATGTATTACTATTAATATTACGAGGGTTGTCCCGTAAAATCGTGGACAAGTTGTCTAGTTTGAAAAATAATCATCACTGCGTTCTGAAATTTTCACCACTTTTTAGTAGATAAATTATGAATATACATAGCAAATTTCAAATAGATATATGCATAGGTAAACAAATTGTGATATTTTATGTTATGTACTGTATCGCCCTACGGAGCACGGATGATAACGTCAAAGTGTCTAAAACAGCGTCACGTTTCATCTTGCTAAACTTAAAGTTGGATAAGCTCCACTTAAATTTAGAAATTTTATTGATTTACATATGTGAGTATCTATAACCAGTTAAGAAACCAATGTGGCACACTCATGCGATCTTCTTAATATTTATTAGCAAGTTACAGACAGTATTCTCACCATCATTCAACTAAAAGAGAATCTCACATCGACGGTCGACAGTGACAGCGTCCTTTCCTATTACAAATGGCAGTCTGTCCATATGTTTTGTACTATCTGGGGACTGGACCACGAAGACTTCACTAAGAAAACATTCATTTCATTTATATACTAAAGATCTGGTGATATTTTTCATATTTTCTTTCTTCCGTATTCATTTAAAGTCTCTTAAGGCGTCATTACAACATCCTAATCTATCTGAACTGCTCTCCGGTGCGCCGTAACGTCATAAAAAGTCGCCATTTTTCGTGTATTGTGTTTATTACTTTCCCATTTCAATTGCTCGGGAAAATGCCAAAAATTAACCAAATGCCTTCAAATTTTTAAAAATATGACAGAATTGATTAAGGAATGGAACTAGGATAATTTTCATCCTAATCTTAGGTATTGAAAACTTTTATTACGAATTAATTCTTATGTCTTTTCTAATATAACTATGCTATTTTTACCGTGCGCCGTAGGACCATACCTTGTGCACATTCAAGCAGAATAAAATCTTTATTTTTGAATAAATATTATCAAAAACATTATGATTCACTTAAATATGATGAATAAACATTTACTGAAAATTTCAGCTTAGTGCGCCCATTACTTTTCGAGAAAAACGCTTTGTCCACGATTTTATGGGACAACCCTCGTATATTGAAAATGAATTTATTAAAAGCTCACCTTTTACGCTGCTTTCACTCTATTTTCATTTTCTTCAGTTCGAGTGACACGAACACTAATGAATCTGACTACCAGAAGGCTGCCAGATGGAAGTTCAAAAGTCTGGATATGAATAAAAACATGGTAACAATCTAAAAAAGGATTCAAAAAATAATCAAATAAGATGGCTTTCCACTGAAGTACGTGGCCATTGTTGAAACGTAACTGATATATTTTGAAAGGGTAAACAACGATTTAAAAAAAATATTTGAAAAAATAAAATACATCAAAGAAAAAAGAGAATTATGATAAAAAAAAAAAAATAAATGTTTGGAAAATGAATCTTGAAATGCATATGGCCCTAACTTTCCATGAAAAGAAATGATCTGTAATTATTACTGGTGTCTTCCCTCCTCTTTTTCAGAACTTGGACAGGAGAGAAGTGAAAAAATTCCGCAAACTTATACCAAAACAGAAAGAAACTAGAAAGTGTAGCAGGAATTTTCTCAGATATTGTGACGAAAATACAAATAAGAAAATAACTTTAGAAGAATGGTTAAGCTGTACAAACTTAAGCGGTAAGATTCTTTTCTCTTTTTGAATTTGCAAAAAAATGAGGCAAAATAAATGGTTGAAACAATCCATCCAACATTAACCTTGAAAGCATGAAAAAACCAAGTAAAATAAAGCAAAGATTAATCATCATTTGAACATTTGCAACACAGCATTTTATAAAACGATATAAAATTGTGTGGTTTTATACAAAGGGAAAAATGATAAGCTCTCGGAAAGGTGTAGAAAAATGAGGCCAACATAAATCCCTGGTATCAATCAAACACTCACATAACTTTTTAATAGAAAAGAAAACAAGATGAAATGGTTGTTTCCTAGACTGTTAGGCATAATTCACTTTCATAAAAAAAAATGAGTAATAAATTTTACCATCTTAAAAAATTGTACCTGTATAATGCAGAGTCATTTGCTTTGTTGAATAACGGTTTTCATACTGATGCTAGGCCGTTATAGAATTTATGACAGTTTTTACCGTTATATTCCGATTATGACAAGGAGCACACTGCGGGTGTGACTGGTTGGCAGGGGATGCTCACTCCTCCATGGCACCTGATCCCGCATCTGTTGTTTTGTAGGTCCGTGTTTGCTCTGCTCCTATTTTGATTTGTTTAATGGACTTTTGAGCTTGAATACTGCCTTATTACGAGGGTTGATCCAAAAGTAATGTCACAGCTTACATATCTTTTATATTTGGCGTCATATTATCAAACACAACATATCAAAAGATGCACAAATACAAATCTAATTAACTTTGAAAATTTTATTTAATAATGTTTATTTGATTTTATTTTAAAGATGTTTAAAACATAGAGCATAGGGGGTGTCGCCGCGTCCCAATTGAACGTCACGTTTAAAGTGTATTTTTTTCTGAGAATGAAAAAGACAAACACATTAAAAGATTCTAAAAAAGCACCTATTCTCTCATTTTTTTTCAAAAGACACAATTCAAGTCAATTTCTTGTCCTTAATTGAAAATTAAATGACGGTATTGGTATTTGTGATCATAAACATTGTTGTTTTACTCTGTTGAATTGAACAAAGGGATTGTCGAAATGGGCAAAACGGCTTGACGAGTTGTAATGAATTTTTGCTTCAAAATATGGGAATCATCACTAGCGATGGTTACGGTAATTAATCATACTCCCAGAATAAAGAATGTAAATAAGAGACTTCTTTATAGATGGTTTCAGCAATTTTGTGTAGGTGATGGGTCATTGAATGATAAGCAGAGGACAGAAAGACCGAAAGATAGGGGATCGGACAAAAACGTTCAATGTTGTCTGACGTTGTCAAAAAGAAAGACGGATAGAGTGACATGTGAATTTCTAAGTTTGCTACTGTTCAAAACATTTGGACAGAGGGCTTAATTATGACAAGAGTGAGTGTATAATGGTACCAAGAATTCTTAGAGAAAGTAGAATTGGTGAAAGTGTTAGCGAATCACAAAAATGTTTTAATGAAGCAAAGGGGAAATGCTTAAAAGTATGACGGTGCGTATCCGTCGTACGACGTTATATTTAGGTGCGGCGACTACCATAAACGCACATTGTTTAAAATCCGATATTTTGGAAAGTATACATCATATTGTTTCGAGTTTTTCAGGTCTGATTTGAAATAAATAAAGCTTTCATCATGTATAATTTTGTTGTTTTACGTCTATTAATAGGAATTTTATCAGAGTTGTGGCATTACTTTTGGATCAACCCTCGTATCTGCATATATTTCATTTGTTAAAGATATCTATCAAAAATGTTTCAATGTCTAATGGTACCTGATTCAAACCTTTGATTCCTTTCGTATGTTTTGCAGACTATGGCTTAATCGTTTCAGAGAGTCCACGAAGAAAAGGTAAAAATCCTCTCAGAGAATACTTAAAGCCAAGTTAACATTGAATTTCGCCCAATAAAATAACAAAAACATTCTGAAGAGTGAAGTACTTCAGTGACGTCGCTGCTTCAGCGGAAGCGTGAATGCCCGGATGCAGCCAACATATTCCTCGCAAAGCTGCGTTATTGTTGACCTATATAAATCATGTGATCTCAGAAAGCCAACAATATTTGTGACAACCTGTGACGTCACCCTAAAAGTTGATGTTTGCAGCAATGTCCAACTTAGTCCCAAGCAGAAGTATTAGATAGTTAAATATCAACTCCAATCACTGTTTATGATTTGTTGGTAATTTAATATTTGTGTTCTTTGTTATTTCCATGTCAGCCTAAATGGTTTATAATGTGTATTTATTACGTTCTAATAGTGGCATTGTTTTAATTGTGGGTCTGTTATAGATTTGGAACACTTAGTATAATGGACTTTGTCTGAGAGAAACAGAGCTGTCAGTTAAATGCCTTCTGTTCGTACTGTACACAAATTTAGCGATGAACATTTACTTTAATATATATTAAAGTTTCAAAATAAACTATCCCAATAATTCACAAGCATGTTTTAATTGTATATTAACGTTGAAAGGCAATGCAATTGAGATATGGTATATAATATTTAGTTCACGGAAATGGTTGTCTGAAAGTTTCCGTAAAATTAAAACTTTATGATTTTGCCAATCACACAAGGATCTATTTATGAAGATTTTCAGTAGACTTCAATTCATCATTCTTTTTACATCCGCTGATCACAAGACGATTTTTTATGTTTAAAAGAAAAATGTTTACTGTTTACTTATTATGTATTTTGACAGGCAAGATTCCATTATCATTTATCAATAAAAACCGTGCATTTTTTCTATAGTTTTTAGTTACACGAATATTGAATTTGGTCAGAAAACTAAAAATGTAGAGTATAGGAAGCATTTTGTTAATTGTATGTCCATGAACATCTATTGTTACATTATTTGTAAATTTTATTCATTTTGTCGTATGTACATGCATGTTTCTGAACGGGATTCAGAGTTGTTGTGTCATAAAATGTTCTTTAATTTAATTAAAAACGATTGACCAAGGTTTTTTTGTTGTTATTTTTGGAGAAGGAAGAAATAGCATTTATTCTGGAGATCGTCAAACAAAAACGTGACGACATATTCTAAAAGCGCCTACAGCCTTCAAATAGAACATGTTTTATATCTATAGAAAAATGTTTCCAAAATAACGATATATTTACTTTTTATTAAGGGGAATCTATGCGGTTCTTAGTTTATTTTTGTATGCTTTTATAAATGACAAAAGTTTTGCATAATTTCACGAAAAAATGCATTTTCCCCAAAATGAGTACATTGTATAAAGAATTTCTTTCTCTCTTTTTAAATTTAATTTTCGCATAAATCAAGGTATTTTTCAAATTTATTTCCGTAATAAATAAATATGCTAGACTTTGTGGCATATATTGCATACCAAACGACGTTTTCCCCTTTTATACTTCAAATATAATAAATACATAGCAAACATTTACCTTAAATCTAGAAGAAAATGTTTTCATAACAAAAAAATTTTAAATGAACGAATTTGATTTTAAGCCACAGTATATAATTCTTGATTATGAATGATATTGCTTATATTTTTGATTGTATTAATACAATGTCCCTTTTTATAAAAGTAAAAAAAAATATATGAATACCATTTCTTGTATAAAAGGATTTACAAGAAATTATAAAAATCTCCAAGAGAAGAAAAGAAAAAACTCAACGTGTACACAAATGTGTTTAAATGCTGTCTAACAATTTGTATGAAAAAACATCAGTCAACAAACAACTTCACAATATATTTTATTTGCTAACAAAGTCATTTTCACAGAATTTTCGAAATGTGGAAATTAAATAGTACTGTTGAAGTCGTTTCATTAAATAATTGGTCAAAAACTTTATTTGTTTAAAAATGGTTTCTACGTGAAGCATTCTTTTGCATATCGAATCAACGATACAAAATCCTATATGTAGGTGATAAAGGTATATTGCAACATAAATAAGTGAAGCGGACGATTGAAATGTTGAAGTCATCACGTTTATCATAATGCGTTGTTGTATAAATAAAATTACAATTTTTAAACTTAAATATCTTTTATTTGAAGTTTTTGTATTCATATGAAGCAGAATTTATTATTTTATTTATAAACTTACAAGAGAAGAAGAAAAACTTGCTGTGATCTTCAACTCTATTTTTACATGTATCCTCGATATTTTATCAATTAGCAAAAGTTCTGTTCATGTGTCGACTCGATATATTCAAACGAACTTAAAATAAAGAATACCAGAAAGTCTGACAGTCTGTTTTAGATGTTCCTTGGATTTTTCAAAACTTACCTCTGATTTAACCCGCGCTTTTCGAATATATTGTATTACAGTACTTCTTAATTTTCTCCTTCCCTAGTGTTGATATATATAAGTGAGGAGTAAAGTGATGAGGCCAGACATTACCGGTTCTGGAATATTGGTATAGGGTAGAGAAGATGAAAGAGAGACAATATCGGCTAACTAAAACTGTATTACAAACAAGATGACTTTAGATTTTCCAACGACAGCTCCCCATTTTAATGCAGTATTATTCTAACAACAGCTGCATGCTTATACTGCTAATTTTTACACAAGGGGTAATTTGTTCTGAGTGCAATCAATTTTTAGACCGAGACAAGCTACACTGACAAATAAGCACAAGGGATTTCGAGAACCCCGTTGACAGTCAGCTTTTCAGAAATCCTTCGTTGATTAGCAACACCTTATTTGTCAATACAACTCAATGCTGAGTCGTATTTTGTGTATCACGTCCAGACAATTCGTTACGTCATTGTCTTTGTACGGCGGTTCACGGAAGAGACCACCACATACCTGACTCTCAGCAGATGTGACTTAACAACATGGAATGCTTACTCCTCTTAGGCACGTGATCCCATCTCTGGAATTTCAGGGGTCAATGCTTTTCCTCTTTACCATGTCTTTTTATTTCACTGGACCAGTTGTGTTGAAATCTGCATCTTTGATGTTACTGAACTTCAACAACCCCGTTTAAAGTCAACATTTTGATATTTTCATCGTCGTCAATGTATGATATTTTTACATTATGAGTATAATTGAAAAACATATTATAAGACATGATATTGTTTTATATTATAATTATTTTCTGAGTTCAGTTTAGTTGTTGTTATGGACATTGTGCTAGAAACAATTCAAACTTAAAAAGAAATATTGATCGTATCTCCGGAACCTTAAAGGAAAGCCAATCAGTGGTTAAGCACTTTTCAAGTCTTGTTTTCTTACGTCAATAGTTATTAATTATTTATGATTTTCATATAGATCCAGGGAATGTCGATTTCACCGTCTCAATTGATCTAGATTTTGCAAACGTTTCTAAAGTACACAGTTAACCTGAATTAAGCATACAAGTTCCACATACATGTATATATGTAAAAACCTTTGTAAAAACATACAAGCCCATACAAATTTGTTTTTGTTTGTCGGGTATCTGCTAATTCATAAAATATATTCGGAGACAGGTAAAAGTATTCAAGCTTAAAAGTCCATAAAATAAGATATAAAATAGGAGTAGAGAAAACAGACCTCCAAAACATCAGAAATGGGATCAGGAACCATTGAGGAGTGAGCATCACCTGTCGACTGTTCACACACACCATCCGTCGTAGAAAACAGTGTGTAAATAATGGCCTAACAATTAGTCTGAAAACGTCAGTCTGCATTTTACAAGTGGTAATCCAACTTACAGTTCCCTTTCTAAGGAAGAAATTCTTCAAATTCATATGTCAGTTTTGAAAATTTTTAATATCCCGAAGAACCAAAATGAACAACGATATATATATGGAACTAAATTTACTTACCTTGTCATTGGTCATTTGCAAAATTATTTTGATTAAAAAAAAACACTCTGATTGTACACACAACAACTCTGAAGTTTTTATCAAAAAGATGCATGCTTGAGTTTCTGATTGACAATATCTATGTGGATTTTGGAGACCAGGTCTACAGTCTAACAAGACCAACAATTGGAATTTCCATGGGTACCAATCGCGCCCAATTATTGGCAGACTTTATTTTGTTTTCATATGAAGCAGAATTTGTCCAAAATCTTATGAGTGAAAAGAAAAAAAAACACTTGCAGTGGCCTTCAATTCGACATTTAGATATCGACGACGTATTGTCAATGAACAATGGCAATTCCATTATTATGTCGATACAATATATCCCGGTGAGCTTGAGACAAAAAATTACCACAGAGTCTTACACATCTGTTTCATATTTTGATATTTTATTTGAAAAAGACGCTAATGGTGATGTTACAACCAAAATTTATGATAAACTTGATGACTTTAACTTTACAATCGTTAACTTCCTTTACTCATGCAGCAATATACCTGTATACGGAGTTTATATATCTCAGTTGATTCGATATGCAAAAGCAAGCTCTTTGTGTGAATAACTTCTAAAACGAGGTAAATTATTGAAAAACAAGCTGAAGAAACAAGAATATCACCAGTCTCGTGTAAAGTCATCATTTCGTAAGCCCTATGGTCGATACAATGACCTTGTCAGTAAATACAATTCATCATTGAGTCAAATGCTGATTAACGTTTTTCATACCAATTGGTAGTCCATTATTTATACACTGAATTGACGACGGACTTTTCCGCTATTTTCCGATCATGACAAGGAGCACACGGCGGGTGTGAGCAGTCTACAGGGGACGCTCACTCCTCAATGGCACCTGATCCCACTGCTGATGCTTTGGAGGTCCGTGTTTGCTCTGATCTTATTTTGTATTGTTTTATGGACTTTTGATCTTGAATACTGTTCATTATCTCTATATGTTTTATTATAAAGCAGAGTCTATTAACTTCTATAAGGAAGGAAGTCTCTCGCTCTTGTCTTTAAATCAACATTTAGATATATCGACGATGTTTTACAAAGTATAGATGTTCAGATTCGTTGTCACGCTAATTATACACACCCCTTTGAACTCAAAATTAATGAATCCACAGAGATTGACACATCTGTTACATATTTGGATATTTTACCAGAAAAAGGCGTTAATCTAAACACAAAACTTTATAACAAACGGAATAACGTCAACTTTTCCATCGTCAACTTCCATTTTAAAGAATCAGTATTAGTATACCCTTATCACCTACATACGAAGTCTTCTTGGCAGCAAATGCAATCCATCATCATATCAAATGTTGACTGGCGTTTTATCATACAAACTATTCGATCATTATTTACATACTGAATTGTGCACGGTTTCCTCCTTTTTCTGATCATTACAAGGAGCTTACTTCTCTATGGCACCTGTCCTCATCTCTGATGTTTCAAGAGGTCCAAGTTTTCTTTTTTTTTTATCTGTATTGTTTAAATAGATATGACTTTTATAACTTTGTCTCTATCTTACAAGATATAACGTGTCCTACTTGATTTTATTTTTTCATGAAGTTTAGTATCCATGTGTATTGAACGAAGAAAAGATGATTTTAAAATCCAAGCCTTAAGGAAATTAGACAATTTTCTAGTCGTAGTAATGTGAAGATTTGACAAGTATAAGCAGCATTTAGACGAATTCGATGTAAATGACTTCGTAGCTTGTTAATGAAAGTCAAAATGATGAAAAGTGTGATGGATCTGTTTAAAAGCATTTAGAATGGCAGCACTTCAAAGGTACACACGCCAAGTACACATGTACGTTAATGCGTTTATTGTTTACTTAAAAAGTTCTTCTGGTAGTAACTTTTAAATCAACCTTTTTTCATCAAGAAAAGTGAAAAGCTTATATACGAGGGTTGATCCAAAAGAAATGTCACAGTTTCCATATCTTTTATATTTGGCGTCATATTGTCAAATACTCTATACCAAAAGATGCACAAATGCAAATCTAATTAACATTGAAACTTTCATTTGATTATGTTTATTTGAATTTATTTTGTAGATGTTTAAAACATAGAGTATAGGGGTTATCACCGCGTCACAACTGAACGTCACCTTTTAAAGTGTATTTTTTCTTAGAATGAAAAAACAAACACATTAAAAAGATTCTAAAAAAAGCACCTAATTTTTAAAAATTTTAAAAGACGCAATTCACGTCATTTTTATTCTTTAATTGAAAATTAAATGACAACATTGGCATATGTGATCCTTAACATTGTTTTTTTACTATATTTAATTGAACAAAGGGATTGTCGAAATGGGAAAAAACGGCTCGACGAGTTGTAACTTTGCATTTTTGCTTCAAAATATGGGAATCATCACTAGTGACAGTTACGTTCATTAATCAGACTCACAGAATAAAGATTGTAAATAAGAGACTTCTTTATAGATAGTTTCAGCAGTTTTGGGCGGATAATTGGTCATTGAATGATCAGCAGAGGACAAGAAGACCGAAAGATAGGAGATCGGACGGAAACGTTCAATGGTGTCTGACGTTGTCAAAAAAGACAGACTCATAGAGTGACATGTGAATTTTCAAGTTTGTCTTATGCTACTGTTCAAAACATTTGACAGAGGGCTAAATTATGAAAAGAGTGAGTGTATAATAGTATCAAGAATTCTTAAAGAAAGTGAAATTGGTGAAAGTGTTTGCGAATCACAAATATTTTTTAATGAAACGAAGGGGAAACGCTTAAAAACATGACGGCGCATATCCGTCATATGACGTTATATTTAGGTGCGGCGGCTACCATAAACGCACATTGTTTAAAATCCGATATTTTGGAAAAAATATTCCTATGAATTTTTCAGGTCTGATTTGAAATAAATAAAGCTTCCATCATGTTTAATTTTGTTGTTTTACATCGATTTATAGAAATTTTATCAAAGTTGTGACTTTACTTTCGGATCAACCCTTGTACAATTCAGTGTTGAAATCTTTTCATAACGATTTACTAAAAGGTAATTACATTATTATTGGTTTGTCCGGTTGCTGTGTGTGTAACGCTCATTTCTGGGCGAAATTTGAAAAAAAGTAAAAACTTTTTATCGAGTTTTTGCAGTTTAAAAGGTCAAGGGTCAAGGTAAGAAATTCATAAATTCTGTCTGTGTGTAAACACTTTCGTTTCCGGGCTATATCTCAAAAGGCCTTTGAGCTTTTGTAGTGAAATCTTATTTATCAACTTTCTATGGCTTAGAAAAGACTCCTCTTCAAGTCAAAAGTCTTGGTCAGACATTCCATCTGCATACGTATTTACATTTCTTTGTTTTCCTTCAAGAGGGGTTGGCATTGGGGGGTTACAAATTCTCTGAATTAGCTTGCCTAAAAGTGTTTTATCCATACTTGATTTATACCATATTTTGAATGTGTTCTATCAGAGTATGTTTCTCTTTAACAGCAGTTTGTGAGTAGTGAAGGAGGGACCTTTTAGAATATCTACAGGAATCGGCTAGGCATCTGTTTATAAGCATCAAAGTCTATCGTTGACTGTATTTATAGTAGTGTTTAATTGTCCTTGCTTATAGTGGACTAGATCTGTATCTTAGACAGCTTAACCAGACTGAGACAAGATTTTGGACTTCGTTGTTCATCAAAAACTATCTTGTTTCATCGGCAATCTTTCTGCAATGATTTTTTTCTTTTTATTTTGCACTGTGGTACATATAACCTTGTAAAACCGACAAGGACATTATTAATTGTTTGTTTTCATTTCCTAAAATATCTCATGAGTATAAATCGTAAAAAATAAAATTTTACGCTGGTAAGTTCGCCATTAAAAGTAAAAACCAAGAATGATCCGGCGTAGCCATGGCGCCATGCACATCCAACCACAACACCATGATTTATCAAAGTCATCTGTTATAATTTGTTTTTGTTGATGAAACTTTTCATTCTTTGAATAACTCTTCTTCAACTTGGCCAGTGTACTTTTACTTTTTTTAGCATAAAAAATGATAGAGCTGACTTGGTGTGTTCTATAGTAACTATAAATAAGCAGTGTGGTATGCATGTTTCCTTTTGTGTATAAAAAAAAAAGAAAAAAAAATTATAAAGCACATTCTTAACGTCAAAATGTGAAATATAAATATAATTTATTGCTTGAAGGAAGTTCAGCATTGGTTGTGTGAGGGGGTGGGTTGAGTCCCGTTCAGATATTAATAAAAATTTCACAGACAGACGTTGGACAAAGGAGATTAGAAAAGTTCATCCGGTCTTTTAAAGGGACATGGACACAGTTTCAACTTTTCAATTTTACAATTACTAACTAAGGCAATTCTAATGATCAGCAAACATTTGCACATCCTTTGTTGATTTACAAAGGAGATGCAGAACTTAAAATTATACATAATACATGTGTATAAACAGGGTCTGTGCCTTGTTTTTGTTTACATATTGAAATATCATACATGTAGTTGTAACAAAAGACTATTCAGCAAATTACTATAAAACTGTTTAATCGTATTTATAATTAATTTCTTTGGGGGAAAAATGCTTTGATCAAACGTAAAACCTTTGTAAACAAAAACATACGATATCACGGGCCCTGTTCATATAACAAATGTTTGGAGCTTTAAATCTGTCTTTACATCTCGACAACTGAAATTCATTTTTTAAAATAATAATTAGAAAAATGCCATAGTTAAATATTTGTAATGTTATGGGTCAGAATAACCCTAAATGCCAGCAAAGATCAATAACACAATTTGAACTTAACAATAATTTATTTACAGTAATACATAATAAGTATATGAAACATAAAGTACAAACTTAGCAAGAGTCTAAAAATACATACATCAGAGTGTCCGTTTCTGCACACAATGTCCCAGTGAAAATATATATCCCAGTTATATCTCAATAGTGCTTATACGACAAAGTATCCACAATTATTGTATATGCATTGAATTGACAGGGTATTTATACAGTATTATAAATCTAGAATATTCTAGAAATTGTTAAAACATGATCATATTACTGGAACAATCTGGACATATACAAAATTTAAGAATGTTCTAGATAAAATGACCAAACATGTTGACCACTCTGGAATGTTCTAGAATCTTAATGTTACTAATTATATACATAATAAAACAATACACATCTCACAACACCTCCCCCCTTAAAAAGTTTGAATGTTAATGAAAAACTTAAATTGTAAAACATGTACAATAATACAAAATCTAGTATGTTTACGATACTCTTGACAAGGCGTCTGCAATAACATTGTCTTTGCCTTTGATATGCTTAATTGTTATGTTGTATTCTTGTAACAACAAACTCCATCTAGTCAGTCTTTGATTCTTGTTTGACAATTTATGCAAAAATGTCAGGGGGTTGTGATCCGTATATACAAGAATTGGATGCAAAGTAGCATTCAAATAAACATCAAAATGCTGTAAAGCTAACAACAAAGCAAGGCATTCCTTTTCAATGGTGGAATACTTTTGTTGACATTTTGTAAGTTTCTTTGAAAAATAAGAAACAACTCTATCTACCTTATCACTATGTTCTTGAAACAAAGCTGCCCCGATTCCAACATCACTAGCATCAACAGTAAGCTTAAATTGCTTAGAAAAATCTGGAGTTAACAGAACTGGGTTGCTCATAAGGACAGATTTGATTTTATGAAAGGATTTTTCACAGTCCTTTGTCCATTCAAAGTTAACCCTTTTTTGTAAAAGATTTGTAAGTGGACTAACTACTGAGGAAAAATTTGTACAAAATTTTCTGTAAAATCCAGCCATGCCCAAAAACCTCATTAATTCTTTCTTGTTTGTAGGAATCGGGAACTTTGCAATAGCTTCCACTTTAGCCATAATGGGTGTAACATAACCTTGACCTACTTTATGACCTAAATACTCTACATAAGCATGACAAAATTCGCTCTTCTCAAGATTCACAGTTAAGTTTGCTTTAGCTAAAATGTCAAATAAAGCACGCATGATTCGGAGGTGTTCGTCCCATGTGTCGCTGTATATGATCACATCATCAATGTAGGCCTCGCATCCCTCAAGGTCTTGGAGAAGGGAGTGAATCATCCTTTGGAATGTAGCCGGTGCGTTTTTCATGCCAAAAGGCATTACTTTATACTGGTAAAGTCCATCTGGTGTAGCAAAAGCAGATATTTCTTTTGCTCTTTCTGTTAACGGCACTTGCCAGTAGCCTTTCAACAGGTCAAATTTACTGACAAATTTCGCATTTCCAATGTTGTCAATACAGTCATCGATTCTAGGTATTGGATATGAATCAGTTTTGGTAACAGAATTCACCTTTCTAAAGTCTGTACATAATCGGTAAGAACCGTCCTGTTTTGGTACAAGAATACACGGTGAGCTCCAATCACTTTTACTAGGTTCAACAATGTCATTGTCCAACATGTACTGCACTTCCCTTCTTAGGTACTGCAATTTTATTGGATTCAGACGGTACGGATGTTGTTTGATAGGCAGAACGTCACTCACTATGACATCATGAAAAGCTGCATTAGCTTTCTTTGGAACATCCGAAAAGATTTGATGATAATCATTCATCAAGTTTTTAACTTGTTCTTTTTGGTGAATGTTCAAATGTCCAAGTTTGGCATCAAAATCAGCCAAAATTTCTGAGTTTTTCAAACGGACACTCTGATTACAATCTTTCTCATTCATTTCTACACTCGTATCACTTTCAATACAATTTTGAACAGTCTTAGCATTGGCTAAAGTGGAAACTGGTTTTACAGAATTTCGGTCACACCTTTCAAAATACTCTTTTAACATGTTAATGTGACAAACCCGTTTCTCTTTACGTCGACCTGGTGTCTTAACTACATAGTTTACATCACTGATCTTGCTTTCAATTTCATAAGGGCCATAAAATCTGGCCTGTAAAGGATGACCAGGAATAGGTAAAAATACAAGAACTTTATCACCTGGCCTTAAACACCCTATTTCTGGCATCTTTGTCATACCACATTTTCATTTTCATCTGAGAATTCTTCAAATTCTCTTGTGCTAATTTACAAGCATTGTAAAGTTTTTCTTTGAAATCAGACACATAATCTAAAAGATTAAGATCACTTGTCTCAGTCAGCCACTTTTCCTTCAACAATTTCAAAGGACCTCTAACTGTATGACCGAACACCAATTCAAAAGGACTAAACCCAAGAGACTCCTGGACTGCCTCTCGTGCAGCAAATAGTACAAGATGAACCCCTTCATCCCAATCTTTCTCATACTGGTAACAATAGGTCTTCAGCATTGTTTTTAGGGTTTGATGAAAACGTTCTAGCGCCCCCTGGGACTCAGGATGATAAGCAGTTGATCTATACTGCCTAATACCCAACTCATGCATGACTTGCTGGAACAACCTCGACATAAAATTTGAGCCTTGATCCGACTGAATTGCCTTGGGTGCTCCTACAAAACTGAGAAACTTGGTTAGGGCCTTAACTATGCTCTTTGCCTTTATATTCCTAAGAGGTATGGCTTCAGGAAATCGAGTGGATGTACACATTATGGTAAGTAAATACTGGTTTCCTGATCTGGTCCTAGGCAAAGGTCCTACACAATCCACCAACACTCGACTAAACGGTTCTTCAAAAGCTGGAATGGGTTGAGAGGAGCAGATGGTATCTTCTGATTTGGTTTACCTACCATCTGACAGACATGGCATGACTTGCAAAACTTCGAAACATCCTTTCTTAGCTTAGGCCAATAAAAATGACTCAAAATCCTATTATAAGTCTTATTGATACCTAAGTGACCAGCCATAGGTGTATCGTGAGCTAAACTCATGACATCTCGACGATAAGCAGCTGGGACCACTATCTAGTGAACAACACGCCACACTTCATCTGGAGAAGCGTCAGGTGGTCGCCATTTTCGCATAAGGATGCCATCTTTCATATAGAAGCATTCTCCAACTTTAGTAGCCTCTTCTGGTGGAAGTGCCCTCTTACTAAGTTGAATGATATCTGGGTCTTTATGTTGTTCAGAGAGTAAACGTTCTCGGCTGAGGATGTCCTTGCCTTGGCTAACTAGTGGATGCAACTCATCATCCTCACCACCAAATTTTGGTAAAAGTTCTTTCTTCTCTTGCTTCTTGATATTGTGGGTTCCATGCTTGTTTGAGTGCCATCAAGGTCAGATAAGAAAGTGTCATTCAAATCAATATCAACAGAGGAATTCGTCTCGTCAAAGGCTTGAGTATGGTCTGCCTCCATTTCTCGTCTTCTGGCCATCGCTCTGGTAACAGCACAGGCTGGATAAATGTCATCATCTTCATCATCGCACATGACACTGGAAGTGATTTTCTCACAAACTATAGGATCAGGTACAACCTTCCCACCAGCTAAATCGTTGCCTAACAACAAAGAAATGCCTGGAACGGGAAGAGTAGGTCGAACACCTACGATAACAGGTCCAGTAACTAAATCTGACTTCAAACTAATTCTATGCAGGGGAACATCAATGAAACCTAGCTCCACACCCTGTAATAAAACTGACCCACCAGTAGAAGTCTGCTCAGACAAAGGAAGCACGCCCTCTAACAATAACGTCTGTGCAGCACCAGTATCTCTCAAAATCTTGACAGGTTTAATTTCGCTAGAGTCACCGAGTGAAACAAATCCCTGAGACATAAAGGGCTTATAATCCTCCATAGAATCAATAGAACTGGACTGTGAACCCTGGACATCAGGAGTGTCCGAACAAATCGAAACTAAGGCTTCTCTATCACCTCTAACTGCCGCACAAGCGTGTGGTTGAGTTTTATCAAAATCATTTTTTCTCTTAAGTTTAAAGCATTCACTGATCAGATGACCTTTTTTCTTACAATAACTACAAGTAGGAAGCGACCCTATTCCAGAAGATCCTTCAAAACGTCCTGGACCGGACTTAGAACCACCTTGGGATGGAGACTGGGAACTTGCGAAAGACTGAGACCCTGAACCACTCTTTTTATATGTGTCTGAATTGGTAGAATTACTGCTAGTCTGAGATCTTGAAACAAAATTCTTTTTATGAGACAGAGCATAAGTATCAGATATGACTGCTGCCTCTTCAAGAGTTTTCACATTCTTATCTTCTAAATGTGTTTTCAAATCTTGAGGAACACATTCCTTAAACTCTTCTACCAGGATGACTTGGCGCAAATTAGCAAAAGTTTTATCAAGTTTCTTAGATCTAAACCAGTGATCGAATAAATCTTCTTTCTCTCGTGAAAATTCAACAAATGTTTGATTATCAAACTTTCTATACTTTCTGAACTTTTGTCTATACGCTTCAGGTACTAATTCATAGGCTTTTAATATTGCTGCTTTGACCTTCTCATAGTCTGAACTCTCAGCTACCCCTAGTGCAGAGTATACCTCAGCCGCTTTTCCAACAAGTACACTTTGTAACATCGTTGACCAAACATTTCGTGGCCATTTATGATTCTCTGCGACTTTTTCGAATTGGGGAAAATATTTGTCTACAGATTTTTCTTGAAATTTTGGAACTAATCTGATATTTTTTTGCTGCGTCAAATTCAGTTTTGACAACTGACGGTTCTGGTTGGTTCTGTAATTTTAATTTCTCTAATTCAAAGTTCATTTCACGCTCTCTTTCTTGCTCTTGTCTTTCTCTTTCTCGCTCTTCTCTTTCTCTTTCTAATTTGTCTAATTCAAATTTTCGCTCACGCTCTCGTTCTTCTCTTTCTAATTTTTCTCTTTCAAATCGCATTTTCTCTAACTCTACTTGAAATTGATATTCTGCCATTTTATAAGAGCCTAACTCTGATTTAACTGTATATTCTGGAAGATCGTATTTTTCAAAAATGTTTTCTTCTACTAGTTTGTTTGCAACCTTAATTCTAATGTCTTGCTTTCTCTGAGAGGATTTAACATCTAACCCAAGATGCAAACCTAATGCGATCAAGTCATCCTTTTTTAACGTATCAAAAACCTGAACACTTGGTGAACTAAGAAAGTCTGTGACCGAAAACACCATGTTGATTTTTGCTGGTTTATAATTAAATTTAATGGTTCAATAAACAAAATTCTGACAATAAACTGCAAAAGTGCAAGAAATTCTTTATCCCGGACGAGCCCCCAATTCTGTTATGGGTCAGAATAACCCTAAATGCCAGCAAAGATCAATAACACAATTTGAACTTAACAATAATTTATTTACAGTAATACATAATAAGTATATGAAACATAAAGTACAAACTTAGCAAGAGTCTAAAAATACATACATCAGAGTGTCCGTTTCTGCACACAATGTCCCAGTGAAAATATATATCCCAGTTATATCTCAATAGTGCTTATACGACAAAGTATCCACAATTATTGTATATGCATTGAATTGACAGGGTATTTATACAGTATTATAAATCTAGAATATTCTAGAAATTGTTAAAACATGATATTACTGGAACAATCTGGACATATACAAAATTTAAGAATGTTCTAGATAAAATGACCAAACATGTTGACCACTCTGGAATGTTCAAGAA
Source organism: Saccostrea cuccullata (assembly GCF_032062105.1). Lineage (NCBI taxonomy): Eukaryota > Metazoa > Mollusca > Bivalvia > Ostreida > Ostreidae > Saccostrea > Saccostrea cuccullata. The sequence continues at coordinate 20,317 of NW_026936870.1, forward strand.
ACTTAATGTTACTAATTATATACATAATGAAACAATACACATCTCACAACAGTAAACATTAAAAAATAGGAAAATAAATTAAAAAATTTTAGTTAAAATTGTGTCCATGTTCCTTTAACTGTGGTTAGTTTAAATTTCAAAAAAAAAAAATCGCTTTTCCACACGACATTTTTGCTTTTAATAAAAATGCATTGAAGAGAATTACAAGATCCGATTTCTTAATTTTTTTTCTTGAATAAATTCAAAAAATATCAGGGAAAAGTTATATCGTCTGTCTACATCAGTTTTTAGCTCTATTGGTCAGATATGCGATAGTAATGCGTCCGGCGTCCGTCCGTCTGTCTGTCTGTAAACAATTTTTCAAAATGCTACTCCTCCTACAGTTTTGGTCTGATTTCAATATAACTTGGCACACAAGTAGACTACACTAAGATACATAATTCTATTTATCGGTTTTTGATTTCGGTGAACGGTGTTGCCGTGGTTACTAAAAATAGAAATTTCTGTGAAATTGTTTCAAAATGCTACTCCTCCTACAGTTTTAGTCTGATCTCAATATAACTTGGCACACAAGTAGACTACACTAAGATACATAATTCTGTATATCGGTTTTTGATTTTCTTAAACGATGTTGCTGTGGTTACTAAAAATAGAAATTTATGTGAAATTCTTTCAAAATGCTATGTCTCTTACAGTTTTGGTCTGATTTCAATATAACTTGGCACACAAGTAGACTACACTAAGATACATAATTCTGTATATCGGTTTTTGATTTCGGTGAACGGTGTTGCCATGGTTACTAAAAATAGAAATTTCTGTGAAATTGTTTCAAAATGCTACTCCTCCTACAGTTTTGGTCTGATTTCAATATAACTTGGCACACAAGTAGACTACACTAAGAAACATAATTCTGTGTATCCGTTTTTGATTTCGGTGAACGGTGTTGCCATGGTTACTAAAAATAGAAATTTCTGTGAAATCCTTTCAAAATGCTACTCCTCCTACAGTTTTAGTCTGATTTCAATATACCTTGGCACACAAGTAGACTACACTAAGATACATAATTCTGTATATCGGTTTTTGATTTTCTTAAACGATGTTGCTGTGGTTACTAAAAATAGAAATTTATGTGAAATTCTTTCAAAATGCTACGTCTCTTACAGTTTTGGTCTGATTTCAATATAACTTGGCACACAAGTAGACTACACTAAAATACATAATTCTGTGTATCGGTTTTTGATTACGATGAAGAGTGTTGCCATGGCTACTAAAAATAGAAATTTCTGTTAAATACTCCAAAAATGCTATCCGAAATACAGTTTTAGTCTGATTATAATATAATGTGGCATGCAAGTAGACTACACTAAGAACATAAAGAGAATTAATCAAGGATCATTATTCTGTTTATTGCTGTTGTAAAGTTTCAATTCCCAACTGCTTAAGTACTTTTCTCTTCCTTTGCTATAAGTATAAACCGGTAGAGCTTCAGTCTCGACAGAGACTTCTGGTTTTTAAATGTAATAATTATCATGTTTACATGTATGATAATTAAAACATCATGTTTACATGTATGATAATTAAAACAAACAGTATTTACTTAGCAAAGCTTAACTAAATGTGTTGATAACCCTTATATGTATTAAATATCTCATTTCAAAGGTACATATGTTCTTTAAAATCATTATCTCAAGTTTTCAAGGTCAGCTTTTTAATGGAACTTTACTGATAAATGGTATGGTGTTGCATCTCTATGATTTTACCATAGGTATTTACAAATCGAAATAAACAAGCTGTTTTTGATGCTATTTATTGAAATTTTCAAATTTGCTTCTTAAAGATGATTTCTTTTCTACATATTTTGCTCATTTATACTGTACTCGTCTTTCGGTTATATGTGGAGCCGAAAAAGGCATTGCTGCCTGAAGAAATCATGCCAAAACATGGGATAATAAAGTATTGTTTATCTTTTTAAAAAGTAAATTATACCATACTACTGAAAAGGAATATTCTTTTACTATGCTATGGGACATTTTTTTCAAGATGCTAGATTTCAGAAAGTGTCTCTGTATAAATCCAAAATATAACATTGAAAACAGTCGAACTAATGAAAAATACTGTTATCTTGCACTTTAGGGCCATGGTAATATACAGAAAATACAAAAGCTAAGTGAGCTGTACTGTTTCTGTATTTAGGCAAATCAAATGACTGCTTTCAAAAGAACGGATACAAAAAAGGCTGTAATTGACAAAAAGCCGTGAAAAATCATTACAAAACTGTTATTATCTATCAGTCAAGAGCATATCCTACCAATTATGATGCATGAATTATCGGTATGTTTTAAAAAGCTTCACAATCACTTTTGAAATATATTATGTTGTCTTGTTACACAATTTCTTATTGTAACGACGTGACGTTAAAGCAATATGAGCTGCATTTTTGAGAATTTTATTTTGCTGGTAAAATGTGTTATTATGATTAATATGTACGTAATCTAAACCCTTATGACCAATAAGACCAAAATAAAGCTTAAAAATGTTTCAGAAGAAATATTTCTGTATAACCGAATAAACAGTATTTTATAAGAAATCATTATTGTACTGGACGACAATAATTCAATTTTGCTTCAATCAAAGTTATAAAAAGTTCTTCCATAGCAAATATGAACAACAGAAATTAATAAATGTTCTATTTTTCTGTCATTGAAATAGTTAATTACATTTTTCCGATGTCAAACATGCAGCTCATATTGCTTTAATTTGTGCGATAAACCATGTGAGTTTTACAAGTGCGCGGAGCTATACAGTTGAGGATGAAAAAACAAAGCAAAACAAAACCAAAAAAAAAAACAAAACAAAACAACAACAAGAATACAAAGCAGAACTTAAAAAAAAGATATTTGTTTAAAATGTACCTCAGAGTGTCACTAATTCAACACTCGCCAAAATGTGTAAATCAGTAGTTTTCAGTGATTAATACTTGCCTAGATGTGTAAATCAATAGTTTCAACAGATCAACTCTTGCCTGAAAATGTAAATCAATAGTTTCAACTGATGAACACTTGTCTGAATTTGTAAATCAATAGTTTCAATTGATCAACACTTGCCTGAAATGTAAATCAATAGTTTCAGCTGATCAACACTTGCTTAAAAGTGTAAATCAATAGTTTCAACTGATCAACTCTTGCCTAAAAGTGTAAGTCAATAGTTTCAATTAATCAACACTTGCCTGAAAGTGTAAATCAATAGTTTCCTTAAAGTGTAAGTCAATAGTTTCAACTGATCAACACTTTTCTAAATAATTAAATCAATAGTTTCAGCAGATCAACTCTTGCCTGAATATGTAAATCAACAGTTTCAACTAATCAAAATTTGCCAATGTTGTGAGATTGTCTAGTTTATATGCTGATTTAAGATGATTTAATATACAGGTTTTGCTAATCAAATGATTAAAATTACTTTTATTATTATTATTATTATTATTAAAGATGCTTTTGAAACTCAAAGCTTTTTGTCTTTGTTAAGTCACACACAATCAACTTAATTCAACAAAAAAGCAATAAAATAAAAACAGTTTTATTAAAATTGTCATCACCAAATACTAGTACACATAACATTCAGTCAACTTCACTTTACTAAAATTGTCATTAATATCATAATAAAATATCACAAGATTGTCAGTGTAGAACATTTGTTAAAACGTCTAGTTATGAGGGGTTCGTGTTTGTAATAGGAGCGTCTTTGTATATAAAGGACTGCAGATCGACGTCATCATCTTTTTTTAGTTCCGAATCCACGGCATTTCTAAACTTCTCTCTTTCCTTCTTCATCCTGAAAAAAAAAAACAAAACAAAACAAGATCAGTCTCTAAACCATTGTTTTAATGAGTTTTAAATGTCGATATAAATCTGTCTCATTCTGATTCCAGCTTTAATTATTAGTTAATAAACTTTGGTCCTAAATCAAATTGTATACAAGTACACATTACGCTTCAACACCTTGTCATTAACTTTTGACTGGGGGAAACTCTTTGACAAAGGTATGAATATTCATCCTTTGAAGTTGGAATTCATGGATTTTCCTAGAATTACTCCGTCATATGTGACAAATGTGGAGAACTCCAACGCAGGTCAAGGTTATATACAGAATACTAATGTCGTGTAAGTAAGCCTTGGGAGGCTAAATAGAGCACTCAATTATCTGTCTCCATGAAATATGTGCCCTTTTTGTCTTAATTATAGTTCAGGCATCAATAACAGTATATCTTCAAAAAGGTCTTTTAGTTTATCGGTATTGCCCTCAAAGAATAAGAATCTCATAAATCTAAGTCGCGACCTACTTATTGCACAATAACCAATAAATAAGCTTAAAATTTCCAACCTTCATTTTAATTCGTGTGCATTTAAAGAATACAATCATTTTTATATCAGTTTTTTTTTAAACAAAAGGTGAATTAAAAAGTCAAAGCTGCAAGTGCTTATATTTCCAGGAAATTCTGGTACGGCAATAGGAAATGAAACAGATTGAAAAAGTCAAACAGCTATTGCATGATAAAGGTTACTGGTATTCTTATACTACCTTAGGAATAAACTATGAAAATATCATTGAGAAAAATTAAATCAATATGGTATAAACTTGGTTGCCAAAGTTTACAGTATATAAACAGTGAAGCTAGATATTCTAAGTTTGTTATAACGATGTAAATATCGTTACATTTACCGATTTTTATAAGCGGGATGCTCCTGATTCACAGGACGGACTTCCAAGAATACCACTATAACGAAGACAAATCACTTTATACGATTTAAAGTTTTTTTTATCCAATCAAATGGCGTATTACAACCAGAAGTAAATTATTTTCATAAAACAATGAACGTCAGATATTGGCCTTTTCAAATAAGATGTGCTGTGACAAATGGAAATTAAATCATTTTTTTATACAACAGGAATCTAAATGTTTTGAGATGAACGAATTAAAATCCTGATTTTAAATAAGTGAAAATAAATGTTATTGAATGTTACCAATATTGAATAAAGAAAAAAATAAATCTGTCATCTTTATTATGGCTTTTCAGTATCAACGATTTTTAAAACTGTACAAAGCTATTTAAGGAATCCCTGTATAGTTAGTAGAGTATGCCAGGGCATCAACGATAGTTGGAAACATGGGATAATATGCATAATGGGCTCGTTGTGCATAAATTATCCCCCGTTTCCAACTAGCATTGATGTCCCTGGCATACTCTACTAACTAGACAGTAATTTCTTATATTTCCATTTCACTGTGAAATAAAATTGGAAAGAGCTATCACAGAGAAAACAAATACAAACGGAAATATTTTGTCATCACAGAGTACACTGTACCTTTGCTAAAAATCATTTGACAAATAAAATTGGGGAAAAATGCCATGGATCACATGTTCCAACACCTAAAGACAGATTTTCAAAACAAAATTTTCCCCAAACAATTTTTCTGCCTTTCAGGATTATAAAACAACACCCTCAGTAACCCTGGAGCTAGACTAATAAGATAGGACGGGATAAAACCTTCACTCAGTCCTGATGATAATTGTTTCTATAACAAGACTGTCCCATAATTCTGACACATCATTATCATTTAACAAGCCTCATTTACATGTAAATGAAATCATTTAGTGCATTCTCTCCAAGGGAATTTTACAAATGAACAGAAACTGGCTGGGTTTCTACAGCAAATCAGGATTTCAATTCATAGAATTAAACTTTAACATCAGTTAAAAACATTCTCAGAAAGTCCCACTGAAAAGTAAATTTAAGTTTTGTTGCTGAATGTATAAATGGGCCAATATACTATTACAATAAAGTTGTAAAATTTTTATGAAACACACCTGACTTTAATTAAGTGGAATTATTTCCTCCCACTTCAAAATGAAAATTAATGTTCGCACTTCAACAACCTTTAAAGTCAAAGAGCTCTTCATACAGTACGTAATGCAACGATCATGGCAAGTATTGAGTGGCAATTGATAATTATGGAAATAAAATATTATTGGAATCAATAAACAAAACTTATATTTAAGTTAAAAAACAAATTAGGCCTTTAATTATTTAAGTTAGTAAAAAAAATTAATACTTTTTCAATAAAAAATATTTCTTCACATGAAAAATTAATTAAAATCAGTAATTATTGACAATACCTTATTGAGGGTTACATAGTTAATCTACTACAAATCAGACAATTATTTCTGTTACAATTTGTGTTGAAGTTGACCAATAAAATACTCCTACATGTCAAGTATTGAAATAACAATCAAGTCATGACATACAAATTTTAAATCATTTCAGGAAGTTTCAACACAGACCATAAATTACACAGCAACATTTTATATTCTTCTTTAATTTCAATCCTGTGTTGGAGAGGACATTAGAAATGTCAAACGCTCTTGTTTACACCTAACATAAGAACTGTCTGTCTATATTTACAGGTCCATGTGACATCTTAGTTCCCCGACTGCCAATGGCTGCCGAATTACAAGGTGATTGATTACATCTACAGGTAGCCCTGGTGAACCAAATAAACTGGAACCAATATACATGTCATTATAGAATTCCGATTGGTCGATTCACTTAACGATTTTCCAAATTTGTCCCTTTAACAGAGACAATAATGACCAAGGCTAAGCATTTAAAATGACAATAATATTCCTCAGTACTTAATAACTTATAGCTTCATCAAATCAGATCAGTATAGAACAGTAACAGACTCCAATTCAATTAAGACAAAAATTTATCTTATTTTCAATCTACAGTTCTTTCTTGAATAATTATGCAAAATAGTAAACAAACACAAATATATCAGCAAATGGGAAATTTGTGTACATTTCTAAAATAAATCTTGAATCACTTATTTCAAATTAATGGAGAATTAGTAACAAATGTTTTCGGTCAAATTTGTGCAAATTTAGCCATTACAATATTCAAATATAGTTCAGATTTAAGACTTGTGGAGTCACACAATGTTATTAATGCAAACTCTGGCTAATAAGCAGGGTCTGGGGGGATATTTGTGTATACTACATGTAATGAGATCAACCATCACAGGCTTCAAGGTTAAAACAAGAATTCTGAAATATGCAAAATGGATTAATAAAACTTATTTCATGTAAGATGATTTGCTACAATGATTAAAAACAATACATGATATAAATGTCACTCAGGCAATTCTAGCAGTTTATTAAATTTATGGCTGATATATCATGTTTGTTTAGACATACAGACTTCAGGGGGTTAAAAGTGGATTAATTTTATAAGCATGTTAATAAGATTTAGTCTCAAAAGATTTTTTTTTTCAATTCATCTTCTTTCATAAACAACACACATATACAACACCCTAAATAAATCATATAAACTCTTCACTAGGAGAGCTTCACTTTGTATTTAATTGTTCAAAGTCATCTGAAATATTACTCCTTTCTTTAAAAACAGGTAATCAGTGGTTGCAGAGGTCACTTTAACAAATGAAGCCCCAAACTTAACTAATGATACAGTAGTGTGCATTCCTAGATGCAACATTTATGTAATTATGCTCTAATAATCAGAGATTTATTGAGGACATATTTACTACCTATATTCAGTATTTTTCCCAAAGAGAAAATTTCCCCTGAATATCCCATTTTCCCCTTTTGATGAGTAAAAAATCCCTCTTACAATAATAATAAAAAGCTACATCAACTTTTTTTCCCTCAAAAAATCTGGAAAATTACAGTAAAAATCTTCATCTGCTTGAGGTTTGCAATGGGCCCAAGACCCCCGACTGATTTTCCCAATTTTTCCAGAAGTGTTACCTCCAAACCTAGATTAATCCCTGAATAAGGCTCATGGTTACTTGGAAATGAATCTGTTCTAAAAACTTTATTCAAATCTGAAGCAAGTTTTCAAGTATTCATCCCTTGATGAATCATCCATGCAAGTTTGGTCTACATAAGACTGAAGTTACACTGGAATAAGTCTGCTCCAACTACTTTACCTGTCAGTCACCTAGATCATCTAGAAAATGTAGGTCAGATCCAGTATCTAAAACCTCTGGAAATGTGCATAATTTGACGCTCATGCAGAGGGTATTATATAAGCTCCCCCTACTTTGGTTTAGTGAGCCAAAAATCAAATGTCTGCATTTACCTCCTCAATTTTTTTTTGTTTAATTTCATTAAAAAGACAATGTGATAATAATGGGGTTTTTTTTTTGCATGCTTTCAAATACAAGCTACCCTATTCACTGAATTTACATTTCCAGTCTTAATAATGGAACTGTTTGAGGAAAAACCATTCCAACACTTACAATTTGCAAATGGATGCAGAAAATACAAGTTTTAACTTAGACCCATCAAATTACAAGTACAAAATGCTTTGTAGCAAGATGACCAGCTCAGATAAACAAGTATTATATATAATATAGTCATGAGAACCAACCACTGTAGTCACGAGAACCTACCACTGTAGTCATCAGTACCTACCACTGTAGTCACGAGCACCTACCACTGTAGTCATGAGAACCAACCACTGTAGTCATGAGAACATACCACTGTAGCCATGAGAACCGACCACTGTTACCTAACACTGTAGTCATCAGTACCTACCACACTAGTAATGAGTACCTACCACTGTAGCCATGAGCACCTAGCACTTTAGTCATCAGTACCTACCACTCTAGTCAAGAGCACATACCACTGTAGTCATGAGAACCGACCAATGTAGTCATGAGAACCGACCACTGTAGCCATGAGAAACGACCACTGTTACCTAACACTGTAGTCATCAGTACCTACCACTCTAGTCATGAGCACCTACCACTGTAGTCATGAGAACCTACCACTGTAGTCATGATGATCCCTACCTACCACTCTAGTCATGAGCACCTACCACTGTAGTCATGAAAACCTAACACTGTATTCAAGAGCACCTACCACTCTATCTTACTAACCATTCTAGAACACTTACCACTCTAGTCATGAGCATTTCTCACTCCAGTTGTAAGCATTTACACTCTAGCCATGAGAATTTCCACTCCAGCTGTAAGCTCTTACACTCTAGCAGTGAGCATCTGTCACTCTAGTCATGAGCATTTCTCACTCCAGCTGTAAGCTCTTAGACTCTAGCAGTGAGCATCTGTCACTCTAGTCATGAGCATTTCTCACTCCAGCTGTAAGCATTTACACTCTAGTCATGAGCATTTCCCACTCCAGCTGTAAGCTATTACACTCTAGCAGTGAGCATCTGTCACTCTAGTCATGAGCATTTCTCACTCCAGCTGTAAGCATTTACACTCTAGCCATGAGAATTTCCACTCCAGCTGTAAGCTCTTACACTCTAGCAGTGAGCATCTGTCACTCTAGTCATGAGCATGTCTCACTCCAGCTGTAAGCTCTTAGACTCTAGCAGTGAGCATCTGTCACTCTAGTCATGAGCATGTCTCACTCCAGCTGTAAGCTCTTACACTGAGCATTTCCTGTTTTAGCTTTAATCACTTACCACTCTTGCCTTAGTTGTTTTTCCTCATCCATTTTCTTCAGTCTATTCATGTTTTCTGCATCTGATAATTCCATTCGATTTCTCAGCCATCTGAAAATAATTAACAGATTTCAAATGAACTACATCAACATTACACATACCCATAGCACCTTTAATTCTTCCTGTGAATTAAAACCTTCAAAAATAGTCCTATATTTTTTCCTTTCATTCAAACATTTTCTTCCAATTAGAGACTGATGTACAATAAACTGAGTTAATCCTAAAAATAGATTCTGTTGCTGTACCTGTATCTGGCGTACTGTAGACAGATCCCTAGCGTTATCGCCAATATAACGGCCTGTTTACCGGACATGAAGAAGAAGGGGTCAAGGACATTAGGGGAGTGAGGGCTGCCCATCCCAAACTCCTTATAATACCACTTCCTGAACTGTTGATCCTCCTCCTTAGTTCTCTGCCTATAGAAGCCATTACACCAAATTAACAAAGAAAGACAACTCTTGTTTGCTCTCCTCTACTGGAAATTATTAGCGTTCGTCTGGACTTGGGAATATTTGCTAAATTCGACTACAATAAAATGCTGTTCGACAACAATAAAAAGCTGAGCTTAAGGTATGTTCATTTTATTGTTAAATAAAAGGTGGATAAATCCTTTAAATGACTCTGTTTCCAAAAACCTACAAATAATAACAAATAAGAGTGAATAAAGAGAGCCAGAACCCACCAGTAATGTTTGTCTCTCCATGACGCGTTCTCGTGTTGTTGTTGTTCACGATGATGTTGTTCCACCCGTTTTTTCTTTTCCAGGTGCTCGGGGCCATACTTGAGTCTTAAGTCATAGTCTCTCCTACTCAGCGGTTTACTGAGTGTTCCGTACGCCTCGGTGACAGCTATAAACTTCTCCTGGGCGTTCGGTTCTGATGACGTGTCAGGGTGATACTAAAAAAAAGTCAAAAAAAAAGCTGAGGTGCAGGAATTAATGACAGGCACATTACATGTCACATTACACATCTTGAAGAAAAAATTTGGAATTCCTATTACATTCCAATTGATATGATACGGTGCACTATAAATTATTATTTTTGTATTTCGATAAACCATTTATTCAAGTGCAAATCTGCTTATTAGACATCCCAACTTGTTATCAATCTCACTAAATTTCAATATCATTTGTGTTTTGATTTCACAGTAACTGTAAGCCCTACTTTGTTAAGCCATATCAAATATAAGAATTTGTACATAGAAGGACTTAAATATTTAATTTTTCTTTTTACATTGTCTTTTGCCATTCAGACTTCATACATTTTTTCCTGAAATGCTGAGATTCTGCTTTAGCTAAATGACATCATGACACCAAATAAGGAAGAAAAAACTTCTAGATTAGGATGTAAGTCCTTATGGTATGGTTACTTCAATCTGAAAAACCATTGGCAATGCAAATTTTAAAAAATACCTTTTTAGAGAGTTTTATAAAGGCTGCTTTGATTTCTTCATCTGTTGCATCTTGCTTAACCCCAAGAATTTCATAATGTGTCTTGCCCTTGGTCCTCGAAAAAAAGCTGTAAATAAAAACAGTTCATGCACTTAATATGATTTAAAATCTCTTTATGCTAGTGTTCAAAGATCACTTAATCAAAATCATTTTAAAACAAAAGGATAGAAGCTGACCTTTTAGAGGAGATATATGTCCCAGCAGATAATCTACATTGCCAAAGCTGACAGATCCTGCGGGACACAAGAGTGACTACCATTCTCTATGGTCAGTTATTGGTCCATTGTGTATCTCTACTGGTCTCACATCAATAAGTCACATGGTCAAATTCCTACAAATATAGCAAATATAATCTATGTCAGTCATTATTATGCTTCCTGTCAGTTTGTCTCTATATAACCCATACCCTACTATTCTCGCATAGTAGACTAAGGATTTATATAGCGTAAGCATACTATGCCGAAATAGAGCACGGCCTTATTTTCTGAATAAAATTCTTCAATGCACTCACCGGGAATCGAACTCACGACCATGAGATTGCCAGTCCGATGCCTTATCGATTACGCCACAGAGACGATCACTGATTATGGGAATTTTATTAAATATATGAACTTAATTTATACAATTGACACAAGAAGGAGAAAATAGACAAATATTATTTGAAAACAGTTATATTTTTCTAAGGAATCTTAGATAAATGTGTACAACAAAGTTTCAGACTAATTACTTACAGATCGTTAGATGAATTGATACCATGGGGTCATTAAAACGCTTTTTTATATAGCGCTTGATTAAAGGATGTAAAAGAAAATTATCAATGAGAATCCACGTCTGTAAACAAATCAGTCTTACTAACAAAACAGAAAATAAAGATGAGTATCTTTGGGACAGAAAATTCTTACTTATTTAGAGAAAATACTAGTAACCAAAATAACTAAGCATGCAACTAATTTTAGCATGAAGATTTTGAATGAGTTTTTGCAAGTGCGCTGTGTTATCACCATTATTTTCAGGAAAAAATCAAATGGATTGCTGCATAAATAATAACAACAGTCAGCATAATAATAACAATAGTGTTGCATTATGCATGTACTATGCCTAAATAGTAGGCAGGGTTTGACACATAGTGCACTCGCCTCCGGCTCGTGCACCATGTGTCAAACCCTGCCTACTATTTAGGCATAGTACATGCATAATGCAACACTATTATATAAATATCACTCAGGTATATATAGATAAATTGTGATCACTAAAATATAAATACAGGCATCCTGTAAATGTTGGTGGCAGTCAAAAATATGGGTCACATAAAATTAAAATTATATAGTAGACCATGTCAAAACTCTTTGTGCAGACCACGCAAAATTTGTCATTTCTGTAAAAATATTTTAACTATTTCTTCATAACTTTAAACAGAAGACCTTTTTATACACTGTAATAAAATTAATATCACGGTGTCCCCTTGCAGGTAAATGAAAAATTATTTATAAATCAGTCTCTTGCTGAATATTTACAGATATGTACAAGTATCATTATATCCATTTTATTATTATTAATGAGCTTAACAACAAATGCTTTTAAATGCTCCATAATGGTTCTAGTTCAGGAGTGAGAATAGATTTATAGAATATGTAAGAATATTTATCTGCATTAGTGAGAAATGCATTGAAATAACCAAAAAAAAGAAAAACCAAACATTTTATCTAAAATGCTTGAAGATAACTTTGAAAATAATTGATACAGATTTTAAAGACATTTCTGACTTTGTTTTTATCCTTATCAGAAAATAAAGTTAAATATAGTTTTTGATGAAAAATATATATGTTTCAAATTGATCATTTTTTGTCCAATTTTTGTCGTATTCATCATCAGTGCACAGGGTCTTGCTCCTGGCGTGTTAAAAATATCTATTAAAAAAAAAAACAAACGATATACTATAAACTACACATTTAGGGAGGACGCCATTTTGGCCCCCTTCCTCGCTTCAACCTCTATTTTCGTTATATTTTACCGTATTTTACTTACTCACCGCCGGGGATTTGTTAAATAATGATTCTTCTAAAACCTTATGCTTAAATTTCCCCCTTGGAGCCTCTGCAATACACATTTCAGACTAAAAATAATCCAAACGCGCTCGTTAGGACAGTTGGTATGGACAGAAAGCGAAAGTAACCTCGGCGTTTTACATTCAAATACGAATTGGATCATTCGGCAATCCTCGGCGGGCTTCAAATGTGCTTTCGCTTTCTGTCCATACCAACTGTCCTAACGAGCGCGTTTGGATTATTTTTAGTCTGAAATGTGTATTGCAGAGGCTCCAAGGGGGAAATTTAAGCATAAGGTTTTAGAAGAATCATTATTTAACAGATCCACGGCAGTGAGTAAGTAAAATACAGTAAAATATAACGAAAACAGAGGTTGAAGCGAGGAATGGGTCCTCCCTTGTGTAGTTTATAGTATATCGTTTGTACTTTTTTTTTAATAGATATAGAGCAAGTCCCTGTGATCAGTGTGACTGTATCACGAAGTATTCACCATATGGCGCTGTTCCAGCGTTTGTCCACAAAATGTAAATATTACACGTTACACTTACAAAACGTAGGTTAAAATAGCTACCCGAAGTAAATTTAAATACCTACATATAGAGGTAGTTATAAGTTGCTGACCATAATTAACATATGTAGGAATATATAATTAACATAGGTAGAAATGGTCTTTGAAGTGGACCTATTAACTACTGTACATATATGTAACGCTATACTTGGATTATAGCTATTTTGAGGTCATTACACTACAATAAGGTCAATCGTCTCAATGGTTATCATTACGGGATATTTTACATTTAGGTAAGTCTATAGGATTACGAAATATTTCACATCTTTAAGTTAAGAATATCAAAATACATTACCAGACTGAAATTTACGAAGGAGAACCGACTCAAACTAAACTCAAGTTACATAAATGAAACAGGAAACAGGTGGACGGTGTCTAATTGTAGACTTCTACGTAGATATTTTAAAAACGTCCATTTAAAAATGGTAAAATAATTATTGTCTATATTAACCAATTTTTAGATAGGGAAAACAGTCCTCTATTACCTTTTGTAGTTAATGTATAAATAACATTTATTTTATGGTTTTAAGAGTACATTCCGGAAAGAGATCGTATTCGATTTAAACCTTATTTTCGCATTGTTTACAAATGGCTGAATGGTTACAGTTCGAGTAAAACATGATATACTCAATACTGTAATGATGACATGTGAAAAACTTGATAGAATTGGAGGACATTTAAATGGAGGACAAACTTTGGCCTTTGGCTAAGCACAAAAAAGAAGTTGACGATCGAAAGCAACTGGTAAATAAAATCACCAACCACTCACGCAGTTTTATAGGCCGATCCACAGGCACAGGCACTTGTTTCGTATACGGGGTACCGCCTGTGGACCGATCCCTACTTTTAAAAAGTTATGTCCCTTGGCCGCCATCTTAGGGGATAATCCCATACAATCCACACAGTAGCCTTTGTAGTGTTTGTAACTTCGTCATTTGACTTAAAAAAAATCTCTGCCTTTTGTGTACTGATTGCCCCATGATGGGGCTACCCACACATTGAAAGAAAAAAAAAATAAACACAATTGATTTTTCACAGCACGCCCAAATATTTGGTAGCATAAAGAGGAGAAATGACGTTTCTTTCCCTTTTGACCTTTTGGTTGACCCCGCAAAGGGAAACAACTTTTGCAAAGTGTGGATTGGACTATTGTTAACAACATAATGCACATCTTGTTCATTACTAATTGTATAATTGTTTTGCTATTCATTGGCTTATCTTTTCCTTATTATAGTAACAATCTCATACTTGTCTGTTATGGGCTCTAAATTAGAAATAAAATGTTCTGTTCTGTTCAAACTTCATGCACAGGGACACTCTGTTATCCACTCTGTTCTCTACTTAACAAATGTATTTTTATATGTGAGGTAGAGAACAGAGTGGATAAGATGCCCCAGTTCTTCATGTAATCTGGGCAAACAGTAAATCTAGTCCTCTTGACTGTCCCGGATTTTAGTTTTTTCTAGATTACGTTCTGTATTAAGAGCATGTTACTATATAGAAAATTAAGAAAAGAAATATGAAATAAGAGATTTCTCCAAGGGGGGGGGGTCTTTAAAATAGAATACTGTTAATAAAAAGTATTTTGGATAGATGTATACAAAATGAATATTGTTTATGTACTCATTTGGAAACAGAGACATCCCGATTTTATCACTAGTAACTATGTAGCAAATATATAATCCATGGATAAAAAATATTTCTTTCTAGATTTTTTTTTATCACAGGCATCACTGAAACTCGCTTGCATTTTAATCCCCAAGTAAATATATAATACGGGGTTAAAAACACAGGCGTCTGAAGTATGGATCGTTACCACCTTTTTTTTAATTAAAAAAATATTGTAAGAGCATAAAATTAAAATATCTAAAAAAAAAAATATATACGTATGTCGTTCTATGCAAGCAGATTGTACGTTTTTTTTCACGTTTAGAAAATGGCCATATACGTTATAATCACAGGTACATGTGGACAGGACACTATCACAGTCATCCAGGTAAACAAGACAGATATTCCAGTGAAGGCCTTTCCATTAGGCGCTCAAATTTTGCAGGAGCACAACATAGCCAAATGGCATGACCTTAATTAACTGGAATAGTCCACGACATGTGGCAGATGCTCTCTTTTGTTTGTCGTCTAGCTCCATCTCTACCTGCCAATATCCTGAGCAGAGATCTAGAGTAGAGAATCAGAGCTACCACTCAACTGATCCAGTGACTCGTCTATTCTGGGAAGGGGGTATGCGTCCTTGATTATACAGCTATTTAACTTGTGGTAATCAATACAAAAGCGGAATGTACCTTCCTTCCTTTTGGCTAGCACAATAGGCACTGACCATGGACTGTTTGGTGGGTCGATCACTCCTCTTTCAAGCATATCATTCAGCTGTTGGTCATGCAACCTCCTCCATAAGATGAGCTGGTACTTTCCTTACAAAAGCTGAAGCTGAATCGGTCAGTCAGGAAAACCTATGAGGCTATGACAAACAAGCAAGAGACAAACCATTGCGTTGTTATGAATGTAACAAGGAAGGCTATAGCACGCCGATTGGTTCAAAAGTATTTTCTGCATGACCTTATACAAAAATTACACGAGTGAATCAAAACTTACAAAAAGTGCGGAAAATACACACAGAGTTATTGAAATTTACACAAACTATACAAAAACTACACAATCAACAAAATATTTACACGATATAACAAGAAAATTACACAAACGTAAAAACGAAAACCGCACAAGTGAGAATACAACATCGACATAATATATACGATGCATCCTCGTTGCGCACATTTCATTAATATTCGTTAGAAAACAAGACCAGTGTGGCTTGGATGCTTGAAACGTTATAAAACAAGAGGATGAGTAATGTGTTAACATAATATTAATCTTTTAAAAAAGATTCAGTCTTTCAGAATTACGCTAGACTCTCAAGAATATGCCTAACGTGTTATATGCATGTAAAAATTGACAGGCACACAATATGCATATAAATTAACATCCCCGATTAAAATATAGATAACGTTAAAAGGGGGTGCATATAAACTGTATATGATCAGTTGTGTGTTTAATTGTTAGATTTTTTGTTTCATTCCTCTATATAGCAATATCTTTTGAAATCTCTGTGCAAGGTTTTCAAGCTAAACACAATGAATATTCTATGTGCGTAATAATGATATGCGCAGCTGTATGCGCAGTAAAATTGTTTGTGTAAATATTAGTTTCCTCTGCTCGTGCAATTTTTGATTTTTGTTTGTGCATATTATACACCTAAATCGTGCAAAAAATGTCGGATTCGTGTATTTTTCATTTTGTTTGTGTTAAAATCTTTCAAACTATACTGAAAGGATAAAGAAACGCATATTAAACTTTTGAGTTAAATTAAAACAATTATTTCAAATATGTTTTCCAGCATTGT
This sequence comes from Saccostrea cuccullata, assembly GCF_032062105.1. NCBI lineage: Eukaryota > Metazoa > Mollusca > Bivalvia > Ostreida > Ostreidae > Saccostrea > Saccostrea cuccullata. The sequence goes on from NW_026936870.1 coordinate 37,338, forward strand.
TATCATACTTTTTAATTCATCTTTAATCAACAAGTTACCAAAATTTTGTGTCATTTTGACTGATAATTCCTGAGATATTGATATCAATATGTCGACACCCCCCAAAAATAAAACTAAAAATTCTCATAATCTCCCTTTCGTATCAGTAACAAACTTGATTTTCCTGTGCATTGAGTTCACCAGAGCATTTATCTTTTTCATAGCATTATTATTCAACCCTTCCGACGGTAGTCTTAATAGCTGAGATTAGCTGTATTATTCCAAAGCCAACAATCCCCCCGCCCAATCGAATCCCAAGAATTTTCGATTTAGGATAGAATGAACAGAACCCAGCAGGTTTGGTACATGTGAATGTTTGTAAAAAAGTCTTGACAAACACTAGCTACATTTTTCCAGTGTAAGCATGCTAAAAAAAATCACGCAAACGACGCGTACGAGCGCGTTTGATAGTAAAATCGACGTAAAGTAGCCAAGCTCGCGGCCCAAATTAGAGCAGAGAGTTTCTGTCAGTTTAGGGTGAAAAAAGATCAGTATGATTGTCTGCTGTATAAATATCTGTTTCAATGATAATGCCTTGACAATAACCGAGGTGGCATGATGAAAAGCCCTATCTTGTTGTGACGTTGTTACGCGCCAACGTCACCGTCATGGTTGGTTGGAAACATTTTAAGTTAACTCTCTGACAACCAGAAAAACTTTTATTTGGTTGAAAAGTTGAAAACAATCTGTACAGCAGCATGTTTTTGCCTTTTTATTCACTTATGCAATATTGAATTCAATTTCTAAACCCACAGTAGCTTCCGTCAGCCATACCACGATTGCAAGAAATTTATACTGACTGCAAATATGCAAAAACGATGTCTAATGCATCGTATGGCACTACAAAATTTTATCACAAAATAATCCTCATCAACATGCACGTGTTTTTGACTTTTTATCATTTCCCCTACGTGACGCCATACATTTCATGGTTGAGTAGTTTTGATTAGCGATTTTAGTGAAAAAGTAGCCAAAATAAACATCTGACCAATTTTCATAATTTTCGGCCACATATTTAAAAAAAAAATTCCCATATTATGTTCTTATGCGTTTCTTTTTCCTTTCAGTATATGTGCAATTTTTATTTTACTCGTGTAATTTTTTCATCTAGCTCGTGTATAAAATCTTGATCGTTGTGCAGAATATACTTTTGAACCAATCGGCGTGCCATAGCCTTCCTTGTTACATTCATAACAATGCAATGGTTTGTCTCTTGCTTGTTTGTCATAGGTTTTCCTGACTGACCGATTCAGCTTCAGCTTTTGTATCTCGTTGGTTAACGTATTTATGTTAGCCTCCATGGACTTCGTCCATGTCTCAAGACTGGTCTGGCTAACCTCTGAAGATGAGTGTTCTGCTGCCGATACTCGTAAACGGCCTTTTGTTTCTAGGTTTCTGCTCTCTGCTCGATTATAAGCTTCGAGTTCAACGGCTAGCCAGATGGCTTCATTCAGGTTTTGAGGACGAGATTGTTTGAGGCGGATTCTCATCTCTGAATCAATAAACGCATCTATGGCCAGAGTTTCTCGCACATTACCAGGTGCTGATGGTTAGGCCAAATTTGTTAGTCATCTAATGGCCTGACCTAACTCTGGTATTGACTAAGCTGCAGATCTGTAGCTCTCTGGTTGAAAAAAATTCGGATTGTCGACTATCCGAATTTTTTTCAACCATGCAGAGAGCTACAGATCTGCAGCTATGACACAGCTAGGTAAAGACCCTTCTTATCTTCTGTCCAGCCCTTTACACCAGCACAAGCCTCAAAATGCGATTTGTAGTCAAGCCAGGAAGTGGTTCCGTCATACATGGTTGGCTTGATTATATGGCCTGTCTTGGTATTATCTGTCCCTATTGATTGCCTCTGTGGTTTTGGCCCCAAGACCATAAACTGAGAATAGACTTAAGTCAAACTTTCAAACCAACTTATGAAATAATTTTGTTAATCAAACAAACTGTTCATTATATGTTTAAATTAAAATGTTATACAACATTGCGAATTTTTAAACAAATGCATTAAATAAAACCCAAGATATTATAAATCTAAATTTTGTCTTAAGTTTGACTTTGTTCCCAGTTTATGGTCTTGGAGCTTGGTGTGTCAAATAGATGGCCCGTCACAATGTCGTCAATCCCAGCACTTGGTTTGTATATAGCTTGCTTTGCTGTTGTTCATTCTAGCATTGCTTTATTATCATTTGTAAAACTAAGGTACGTTTTGATTTGAATGATTAAATAGAAATAATTTAATAAGTATTTTTGTATATTGTATAAAATAGTGATTTATTAGAAGAAAGTTTAAAATATTTTCAAAAAGGCTGGCTGAAAAAATGCGAAGATTTAAATTCTGTGTTGTTTTCAGTTGGAGGGACTGGAGGTTGAAGGGGAATATGAAGAACTGTTATTCAAAAAAGGAGAAAAATTAACCAATTTCAATTCAAGGTTTGTACACGTGTCATCACGGAGTAATGATCAAGAATAGATATCAACGAATTTCTTAGAATAACTTCGTACATGTAATCTGAGATGCTAATGTTAAGTTTATACATATAGTTTTCAATAGTTTTGAATAATGAAGTTAGAGTACCTTAATTTTTTTTATATTAGAGAGGATGATTTGTTGGAGGCAGAAAACAAAGATGGGAAAAAAGGAACTTTTCTTAAAAACTTACGTCGCAAGGTATTAAAGACTTTGGCAGAAATTTCACAGGCTCAAATATTTTGATGAAGGAAAGAAAAAGAGATCCAAGGAACCCACCACTGTTGTTCAAAAGATTTTAAAGGGACATGGGCACAATTTTCAACCGATTTTTTTTAAAACCAGTTTTAATGTTTACAATTTCTATTGAAGGCAATTGTAATGATCAGCAAAAATTTGAACATCACTTATTGATTTACAAAGGAGATATAGAACTTAAAATTCATATTAATTTAAACAAGGCTTGTTTTTTTTTTTGTTGACATATAGAAAGTACAATATTATTCATATTCATTGAACTAAATCGAGGTAAGATATTGAGTCACAAACAAGTCGATGAAGCAAGAATATCAAGAGTTGAAAGTCATAATTTCGTTATCATAAAGGAGGCTTTGATTTAAAATGCATCCCAAATATCTCGGAATGCTTTCTATGAATATGAGTAACCAGAGCCCTTCTGTTCATCATAAGAAAAGATTTGTTCCTACATATATCCCTGTAAAAATCTAGTGCCCCATTCATAGCTTAACGCCATAATTTGATGACACTTTAATTTACACTATCCGGGATGCATGCATATTGATAAGACTAATCATTGCCATGTTGCTTTTCATCACATTTTTGTAAAATCTTCCCCATTATTTTCCTATGTAAGTAAAACTTTGATGTATTATTGTGGTCCCGTCATACTAGTAACGAAATCAACAGAACTTGCTGATCAATATCAAATAGAGTTAAAAGATTATTTTGCTCAGTCTTATACATGTAACACTGAAAAGATTATTTTGCTCAGTCTTATACATGTAACACTGAAAAGATTATTTTGCTCAGTCTTATACATGTAACACTGTCCAAAAAGATTATTTTGCTCAGACATATAACACTGGATAATTAATATGATCGTATTAAACGCTAGAGGCGCGGATCAAGAATTTTTTTCAAAGGGGGAGGGGGTTGAAGAGGGGAAGAATTATTATAACGTACTTTTTACACATGCATGTAGTTAAATAACTCAATGGGATACAGGGTTCAGATCAATCTGGGAAAAAATACTTGCATGAATTACCTAAAAGTTTTTGAAAAAGAAAGGAAAATGAACCCAAAAATCCTGTTTTTTAAAGGGGTGGGGTTTCATTTTATTTTCACAACCAAATTTCTTAATAATTATATTGCAAAATTAGCCTTTCACTGAACATTTACTATAGTAAAAATACAACAAAAAATGAGACTTTCTTCTTTTTCTCTCTTTTTTGGAAATCCAAAGTGGGGGGTTGTAACCCCCGTTACCCCCCCCCCCTCCCCTGGATCTGCCACTGCACTGAAAACAGTTCTAATTTTTTAATACTGATATACTAGTATTTGTATTACGAGTAAATAATACAGGGAATTCATCTGATTTTTTTCATTCCATTATTTCAGATTAGAAAACAAATCAAATACAACACAAAAATGGGCTATTCTAAATTGAAAAATGATGAAGAAAAAGCAAAAGAACAATTTAAAGGGTAAGTACCTTCGGAAAATTAAGTACTTTAATTACTCAATGATTTAAACAAAAGGGGCTGAACGATCCTATTTTATCTTTTTAACGGTGCCACAATAGGGAGTTTTTACATTTAAATATTTAACAAATTCCTTTGAAAATCTTCTCAAGAACCAACGGACAAAAAGGGTTGAAAAAATTAATGTGGAAGCGCTTGACCTTTCTTTTCATAAATAAAAAAATATCTCATTTACTATTTTAATGTAGGGGATATTTTTATTTATGAAAAGAAATGTTAAAAACATCAAGCCCATACTTTTTGTCATTAGAGAAACAGGCGGATTCAATAAAAATGAAAGTCGTAAATTTGTATGATTTGTCTTTCGTTATTTGCAAAATTATTTTGCTAAAATAGATAAGATTTTACCCAATAGTATCACAACGTTGATGCTTGAGTCTGTGTAGTTTTCGGAGATCGGGTCTTTTAATAATCTGTTGGAAAAACCATTGAAACTTATTGTGCTCCGTTATAACATGTTTGTACCCATAAGAAGAAGAGTTTTTTTTTGTAAAAAGAACTTTTACATGAAAGATGTCTCTTGCAGTAGCCTTTAATTAAACATTTTAGATACCGGTATACGAGTATAATCGACGATGCTTTTATCAATTAACAGTGCTTGCTCATTTTACACAGCTGTATTTCCAATTGATCTCGAATTAAAAAATAAACATTATAGAGTGTGACACATCAATTTCAGGTTTGGACATTAACTAATGATAAACATTTATGACAAACAAGCAACTAAACCTTATGATAAACATGATGACTTCAACTTTTCTTTCATCAATTTCCATTAATTATGTAGCATTTTCACTGGCATATAGATTTTATATTTCCAAGTTGATTTGATACCCGAAGAGCATGTTCTACGTACGATCAAACTTTTTTTTTTTAAAACTAGGCAAGTTATTGACAAAAAAGTTAATGAAACAAGAATATCAGGGGTGTCGTTTAGAGGCGTCTTTTTGTGAGTCCTATGGTCTATACAATGCTCCTGTAAGCAATAGCAATATATCTGCAATGACTTGAATGTTGACCAACGTTTTTCTTACATATTGCCAGACCATTTATACACTGAGTTGAAACGGAGCAAACAGCGGGAGTGACTAGTCCATAAAGGATGCTTAGTTCTTTATGGTAGCTGATCTAATCTTTAAAAAATAAAGCAAAATACATGTAAATGCATTATTATTCCTAATTGATTTTTTTATCAAATTCAAGGAATCATGAAGAGTGATAAGTTAATATATAAATTTTAGCACCGTGTATGAAAATATATATCTAAAAGAAGTGGAGGTTGAGCTTGGCTTTTTAATGGTGTTGCAGTAAATCTTGCAGTAAATCTACAATGCAGGCAGCTAAATACAAAGTAGAGGAGGAGGAAGAGAAGAGTGAAGAGGAAGATGATAGTGATGATAATAGTGAAGATGATAGTGAAGATGATAGTGAAGACGAGGAGCAAATAACTCATAAGGTGAGTATTAAACCTTTTTTTTATTTCATGTTTCTGCATGTGGTTTGTTTTTGCAACTATCCTTTATTTTCCATTTTTATGTTTATAAATGCATATCTACGTAAGGCACAGTGTATTTCTAATGATCATCAAAAATTTGAATTTTATTTATCGAAATAAAGGACAGATTTAGAACCCCATACCTTTGTTATGTAAACAAGGTCTGTGCCATGTTTTTGCTTACATTGGTTAAATATGCTAATAGATGTTAAATAGATGCTAAAATCAAAGCAGATTTTCAATTTGAAAATTAGTTAATTCTAATTACGACAAGACATTTTCTAATGATTTGCTTCATCTCGTTTTGTTAAAATATGATAATTTTCTATATGTTAACAAAAAAGGCATGACCCTTGTTTAAAATATGAAGAATTTGAGGTTCGGTTTCTTCTTTGTAAAACAACAAATGATGTTCAAATTTTTGCTGATCATTAGAATTGCCTTAATTAGGAATTTCAAACATTAACATTGGTAATAAAAAATCAGTTGAAACTGTGCTTATGCCCCTTTAGGACAATGCACATATAAAATTACGTTATTAATTCTTACATGCATTATGATTAACAAACGATCACGTTTAGATTATCAAATAAAGCAAAGCCAAACGAAAAATTTTGTCTTCACCTTAAAATTTGCAAATGAATAAATCGACAATAAGAGTAAAAATGAAATTTTTTTAAAAAGTACAATATTATGATCATGTCTAAGAGTGAAAGACAAATAATAAATATTATGTTTTAAATAATTTTAAATTTGTATGCGACCAAAAATATCATTTGGTTAGTTTTTTGTATTTGGAATGACTAAAATTAAAGAAAAAGAAGAAATTTGGTTTCGTAATTTAGAACACTTTTGTTAGAGTGGTCCAAATAAAATTATTAATTCTAAAATATACTTTAACTTTCGAATTTATGAGACTAAAAAATCAAAATGTTTTATATGATTAACTAGAAATGAGATGAAGATGAATTTGAATTACGTGTTTCAGAATGTACAAGTGGAGTGTCTAGATGATTATGAAGGTGAATGCGAGGAGGATTTGTCCTTCAAAAAAGGAGAAATTTTATCTATTATTAATACAAGGTTTGTCTTCATTTGAGGTATTAGGCAAGATATCTATCAGGAAGATTATAGTATCCTCCTTGTGTGTGGATGGATGAGTGACTGCGTGCACATGTTATGGAAATATCCTTAATACTATATATCTAAGGACTGATGTACTCTGCATTGCTTTGTCCTTGTTAAGAATCACATATTAAAGGATTGAGGAGCTATATGAAAACCATCTATCCCTCTGTTTTCAATAATCCAGGTGAAAAAAAGTTTGATAAATTTGCATGATCAGTACGTACTGGTCCCAGCTGACAAAGCAGGTAATAACATTGTCTTTGTTTGTAAGGCTCATTAAATGAATTGTATTTTAGAAGAACTTTAATTCCAATTAATACTCATTGGTCCCTTTCTAAGGAATAAATTCTCCACATGTTAGTTTTGAATATCTTAATATCCCAAAGAACCAAAATGAATTTGAACTATAGTAACCAAATATAAAAGTGAATTTCTTAGTGCTTTCTATATCTATATATATATATATATATATATATATATATATATATATATATATATATATATATATATATATATATTGGATTCCGAAACTTCATAAGAATACCAACAAATAAACATACATTGCGGGTTCCAGTGAATGTGCAACCAGGACTGTTTCTTTACTCCTCATGATTTTGTTAAAACAGATTCTGATTGCACACACAACAAAGTACTCTGAAGTTGACATCAAAGAGATGCTTGAGTTTCTGATAGACACTATCTATGTGGTTTTTGGAGACCAGGTATTCCAACAATCTATTGCAATTCCATTGGGTACAAATTGCGCTCCGTTATTAGCAAGCCTATTTTTACATTCATATGAAGCAGAATTTGTGCAAAATCTTATCCATGAAAAGAAAACACTTGCTGTGGCCTTCAATTCGACATTTAGATATATTGACGACGTATTTTAAATTAGCAATGGTAATTTTCTCCATTTGTTGATGGGATATATCCTGTTGAGCTTGAGATATAAAATACCAGCGAGTCTGATACATGCGTTTTATATTTGGGTATTTTATTTGAAAAGACCTTAATGGTAGTCTAACAACAAGATCTATGATAAATGTGATGACTTTAACTTTTCTAATGTCAAAGTCCCTTACTCATGCAGCAATATACCTTTATCACCTGCATACGGAGTTTATATATCTCGGTTAATTCGATACACAAGAACATGCTCTACGTATGATGAAACAAGAATTTTAACAGTATCATTTTATAAGTTCTATGGTCAATACAATATAACTTGTCAGCAAATACAATTTCAGTCAAATGCTGACTGACGATTTCATACTAATTGTAAGTCAACTGATTTGACGACGGATTTTTCCGTTATTTTCCGATCATTACAAGGAGCGCACTTCGGGTGTGACCGGTCGGCAGGGGATGCTCACTCCATGGCACCTGATCCCACTTCTGATGTTTTGAAGGTCCGTGTTTGCTCTACTCTATATTGTATTGTTTATGGACTTTTTATCTAGGATTCCTTGTGTGAGGATGACAAGTAAATAAAGTCTTCAATATGAAAATGAAGTTAAAATATCTTTAAATTGATTTATTTTTAGAGATGATGGTTGGTGGGAGGCAGAAAATAAAGATGGAAAAAGAGGATTGGTACCTAAAACTTTCCTTAAGGTAACAATGTGGACAAATGTGGACAAATTTCACAGCAAAATTGGTGACCTCGAACTTAGCACAAATAAAAAACGCGTGGAAAAAATACTTCTTAAGTACCTTGTCAATGGCTATCTCACATTTTTCACAAATAGTCTGAACTTGGTATAAAAAGATGCTTTTAAATTTCTTATTTACATAATTTATGAAGTTATTTAATAAAGCCATTCTGTGGCTTTCAATAAATCGATAAATAGGCGATTTTTTTCCACCTAACATTATTCATTTTCATTCCTTCGTTGATTGATTTATCCTTGAAATAAAATGCCACGGAGATTGACACCCTTGTTTCATACTGTTCTAGAGTAATACATTGATGGCAAGAAAGCAACTAAACTGAATGAGAAACATGATGATTATGTCTTCTATATATACTGCCAACATCCCTCATTAATGTGGTAACATACCATAACAAATATCACCTGCAAGCATACGTAGTTAACATTTCCCAATTAATTTGAAACGCAAAAAGCATTATCCACGTACGAAAAATACAATGACATTGTTATACCCGCACTTTCTAAAGAAAGTTCGGGTATATTGTTGTTACTCATGTCCGTCCGTCCGTCCGTCCGTCCGTCCGTCTGTCTGTCACACTTTTCTTCCCTGAACTCCTCCTACATTTTACACAGTAGCTTAATCATCTTTTAAGAGATGGTTGGTGGTGTCATGTAGATGTGCAGTAAGGTTTCGGAATTTTGATTTTGCCCCGGGGGGTCAAATGGGGGTCGAAAAATGACGTTTTTTGTGCAAAAAAGTCCCGTCTTCCCTGAACTCCTTCTACATTTAACTCAGCAGCCAAATCACCTTTTGGGGGATGATTGGTGGTGTCATGTAGATGTGCAGTAAGGTTTCGGAATTTTGATTTTGCCCCGGGGGATCAAATGGGGGTCGAAAAATGACGTTTTTTATGCAAAAAGCCCCATCTTCCCTGAACTTCTCTTACATTTTACTTAGCAGCCTAATCATCTTTTGTGGGATGATTAGTGGTGTCATGTAGATGTGCAGTAAGGTTTCGGAATTTTGATTTTGCCCCGGGGGGTCAAATGGGGGTCGAAAAATGACGTTTTTTGTGCAAAAAGTCCCGTCTTCCCTGAACTCCTTCTACATTTTACTCAGCAGCCTAATCACATTTTGGGGGATGATTGGTGGTGTCATGTTGATGTGCAGTAAGGTTTCAGAATTTTGATTTTTCCCCGGGGGGTCAAATGGGGGTAAAAAAATGACGTTTTTTATGCAAAAAGCCCTATCTTCCCTGAACTCCTCTTACATTTTACTTAGCAGCCTAATCATCTTTTGTTGGATGATTAGTGGTGTCATGTAGATGTGCAGTAAGGTTTCAGAATTTTGATTTTGCCCCGGGGGGTCAAATGGGGGTCGAAAAATGACGTTTTTTGTGCAAAAAGTCCCGTCTTCCCTGAACTCCTTCTACATTTTACTCAGCAGCCAAATCACCTTTTGGGGGATGATTGGTGGTGTCATGTAGATGTGCAGTAAGGTTTCGGAATTTTAATTTTGCCCCGGGGGGTCAAATGGGGGTCGAAAAATGACGTTTTTTATGTAAAAAGCCTCATCTACCCTGAACTCCTCTTACATTTTATTTAGCAGCCTAATCATCTTTTGTGGGATGATTAGTGGTGACATGTAGATGTGCAGTAAAGTTTCTGAATTTTGATTTTGCCCCGGGGGGTCAAATGGGGGTCGAAAAATGACTTTTTTTGTGCAAAAATTCTCGTCTTCCCTGAACTCCTTCTACATTTTACTCAGCAGCCAAATCACCTTTTGGGGGATGGTTGGTGGTGTCATGTAGATGTGCAGTAAGGTTTCGGAATTTTAATTTTGCCCCAGGGGGTCAAATGGGGGTCGAAAAATGACGTTTTTTATGTAAAAAGCCCCATATACCCTGAACTCCTCTTACATTTTACTTAGCAGCCTAATCATCTTTTGTGGGATGATTAGTGGTGACATGTAGATGTGCAGTAAGGTTTCGGAATTTTGATTTTGCCCCGGGGGGTCAAATGGGGGTCGAAAAATGACGTTTTTGTGCAAAAAGTCCCGTCTTCCCTGAACTCCTTCTACATTTTACTCAGCAGCCAAATCACCTTTTGGGGGATGGTTGGTGGTGTCATGTAGATGTGCAGTAAGGTTTCGGAATTAAGATTTTGCCCCAGGGGATCAAATGGGGGTCGAAAAATAACGTTTTTCATACAAAGAGCCCTGTTTTCCCTGAACTCCTCTTACATTTTACTCAGCAGCCTAATCATCTTTTGGGAGATGGTTGGTGGGGTCATGTAGATGTGCAGTAAGGTTTTGGAATTTAGATTTTGCCCCGGGGGGTCAAATGTGGGTTGAAAAATGACGTTTTTTGTGCAAAAAGCCCTGTCTTCCTTGAAGTCTTCCTTAATGTTACTCAGAAGCCTAATCATCTTTTAGGAGAGTTAAATATTTTGAAAATTATGTAAAACATCAACGTCAAGGGGTAACAAGATGTGTTTGTGAAACACTATGCGCCCGGCGTCAACAAAGTTCGAAAAAGCTATTTTTAGCATATAGTTCACAGTCAAGGTCACAAGGTCATTGACCTTGGTGTTATTTGTAAGAACTTAATTAGTGGGGTATGCATACTAAATATGAAGTCCCTATCTCCTATGGTTCAAAAGTTATGGCAAAAAGTAGAAAAAGCTATTTTTAGTATAAAGGTCACAGTTAATTTCACATGGTCATTGACCTTGGTGTTGTTTGAAAGATCTTTATTAGTGGAGTATGCATACTAAATATGAAGTCCTTATCTCTTATGGTTCAAAAGTTATGGCAAAAAGTGGAAAAAGCTATTTTTAGCATATAGGTCACAGTCAAGGTCACAAGGTCATTGACCTTGATGTCATTTGAAGGAACTTAATTAGTGCAGTATGCATACCAAATATGAAGTCCCTATCTTCTATGGTTCAAAGGTTATGGCAAAAAGTGGAAAAAGCTATTTTAAGTATAAAGGTCACAGTCAAGGTCACATGGTCATTGACCTTGGTGTTGTTTGAAAGAACCTTTTTAGTGGAGTATGCATACCAAATATGAAGTCCCTATCTCCTATGGTTCAAAAGTTATAACAAACAGTTGAAAAACCTATTTTTAGCATATAGGTCACAGTCAAGGTTATGAGGTCATTGACCCTGATGTCATTTGAAAGAACTTTATTAGAGGAGTATGCATACTAATTATGAAGTCTCTATTTCTTATGGTTCAAAAGTTATGACAAACAGTTGAAAAACCTATTTTTAGCATATAGGTCACAGTCAACGTCACAAGGTCATTGACCTTGATGTCATTTGAAAGAACTTTATTAGAGGAGTATGCATACCAAATATGAAGTCTCTATCTCTTACGGTTCAAAAGTTTTGGCCAAGGTTAAAGTTGACAACAGACAAACAGACAAACAGATAAACAGACAAACAGACAAACAGACAGGACAAAAACAATATGCGCCCCGAAAAATTTCGGGCGCATAAAAAAACATCGCATGCTGGGAAACACCTTGAATTCTTATGAGTAATTTATGTACATGTCAAATGTGAGAGTCATATCTCATCTCAATCAAAAGTTATAAGCAAATGCAACATTTTTGAAAAGTAGGTTAGGCTTGATCGCTTCAAGGTCAAGGTCACAGTGTAAAAGTCATGATTTATTTGGAAAGGTCTTATCACAGGTAATAATATACATGCATTATGATATGAATGCCCTAACTTTTCTCTTTCAAAATGATGAATTTATAACAATTTAATATTTTTGCAAGTTGGTCAAACTTCTAGGTCACATGTAAAAAAAAAAACCATGCCATTCTCACAGGTAAATATATATACTAATACATAAGTTTAATATGAATGTCTCTTCTCATTCAGTAGATATAACCGTGATAACCAAGGTTAAATTTATTGAGACACATGGACTGAGTCTGACATACAAATGTACATATTTCTATATGAATTGGGTAAAATTGGCCCAGTGGTTCTAGAGAAGTTAAAAATGTAAAAAGTTTTCAGACAAACAGATGGACAACACGTTACGACAGACATTATATGCTAAGGAAACCAAAAAAGCTCAAATGTCACAAGGAATGCACATGTGAAATAAAGAAATCCCTAGTAATTCCTGTTCAAAAGTTAATTGCCAAGGTTAATTTTTTTGTTTAAGTGGTTCAAACTCTAGGGTCAAGTTCAAACATATTTATACCTGTTGACAGTTCACAATGAATACAATATGTCATGATAAGTATGAAAGCCCTAGCACCTACTGATCAAAATTTAGGCAGAGTTTAAAGTTTGGTATTTTTCTGGTAAAATGTGTATCCCATGTCAAGCGATCAGAGGTAAAAATTAATGGTACCCAAATAAAAGGTCTTATTAAATTGTCACAAGAAATAAACCTATAAAATGTGGAAGCTATTTGTATAGCCCATCCCACTTAAAACTTATGGGCAAGCTAACTAGGATTTAATTTCTGCAGACTTATAGACAGACATACTAAACACAAGAAACAAAATATGTATAATAATTAATCAAATGGAAAAAAATATACTATTTAACTGGAATAACAAAATACATTGTTATTTCAGGGACAGGAAGTGGGTAGGAAGATTGGAATCCCCCCATCCCCCCCCCCATCGGGCATTTGCTTTGTTATTTAAACAAGACTATATACTGTAGCAAGTAAAAAATGACTCTTGACATCCTCTCCCTATAAACTTAGAAAACATTGACCTCACTATCATTGTTTTTTTATTTGTTTATTTGTTTTCATTTTTTTCTCCTGCTTGTCACGAAATTCTGGGCTGGAATTTTTTGACTGAGATGTGAACCCCCCTCCCTACTCCCGAAAAAAATTCTGGATCCGCACCAGTATTGGCAGTAACTGAATGTCACATCGACAACGGGAGATAACTTCACAATATGAAATTCGTCTAGTGTGGCATGCGATGATCTTTCACCCTTTTTAAACTTTAACCTAATAGTTTGGGTGTATTTTACCCCCCACTATACTAAAACTTCTACTTACCGACTCCCTGTGTCTCAACTTCATGAAATATAAATCCAATTATAACTCAAAATGAATAAATCCAATGCACACCAGACTGCAGCCATGTGCCATTTTGGCGAACCTTCGTCGATTCCATCACCTTATCAGATGAAGTGGGAATCGGCCGAGGTGTGCCAAATGGTGTTTAATCTATAAATATGATAATGGGTGACGCAACGTGATGTGATGTATAAATTTACATGTTCACATGTATAGTACAAGAACAAATTTTAAATTAATTCATAACAAACGATATTAAATTTTAACAAACCTTTTCCATCTAGCCTATTCCAAAAAGTATGTGCTGTGTGATTGTGGTGTCGAGGGGGGGGGGGGGGTTAGTAAATTTAAAAAGGTCCTATTATGAGCAAAACATATATCAAAATCTAATTTCAGACGCGGAACCAGAAATTTTTTCCGGGGGGGGGGGGGGTCCACCGCAGTCAAAAAAAAATCCTAACCCAGAAATTGACAATCAAAAAAAAAAACCTAAAGTAAATCTTACCCAAACGTCAAAAACCTCAAAAACCTATATCGTGGGGGGGGGGGGGGGGGGGGGGGGGGGGGGGGGGGGGGTAGTGGTGACTTCTATTGCCGCAAATTAAATGTTTAACTTTTCGTGTTTACCAGGGGGGGGGGATCTGCATTTTCCAAGGGGGTCCATTGTAACTTTTTCCTTGTTTTAGTATATACATTTTTTAACCTTGTAAATTCCAGGGGGGGGGGGTCCTGACCCCCCCCCCCCCCCCCCCCCCCCCCGACAGATCCGTGCATGAATTTACATCATTAATAAAATTCAGACTGGTATATAATGAATTAAACATGTATAAAATAAATATAAGAGGTTCTGAGTTATTGGTCACAGGGTCTGAGAATTTCATACTCAATTTGATGAATACATGTAAATTATAGAATTATTTTGACTATTTCTTTGGAAAGCCGCCCAATATGTAGGAGCGTGTATTTAGAGGCAAACACCTTAGTGCGGGTATTACTGTCTCATGACAGCATCTAGTTTACAAATGCATTCTATGGTTAAGTCAAATGGTGACTGATCGTAGTGTTTTCGTCTAAATTGCTAAGCCATCATTCTCACACTGGATCATATGTAGTACACTATGATTGTGACTGGTTGACGGGGGTGCTTATTCCTCCTTTTTATAATTAGAGGTTCAGGTTTGGCTCATTTGTACATTTGAGCTTGAATTCTGTTCGTTATATTCATATTTTATTATAATAATAACTTGAACCATTTTTTCTTCCTTTTTTCCAGGTTAAAAAAGAAATAAAGAATAGCCTTTCATTTTGGGGGGATAGAAAATCAAAAAATAATGAAGAAAAACATGAAAAAGTCAAAGAAGAACTTGAAAGGTACAGTCCCACCGTAGATAGTAAAACGATATTTATGAGCTAAAGTCACTGTACATATATTCACAAAAATATATTTCTCGTATATTATAATAGTATTCCTTGGCATAATATAGAGCAATAACCACAATTCGTGAAAATTTTGTCTCGTTTATCAAGAAACTATGACTTATGATCTGGAGAAAATTAGGTGTTGCAAAAATGAAGTGAATTACAGTAGTTTATGTAGGAAGAAGCATATTTGTGCCGTGTGTCCTTGTCATGATCGGGAAATAATGTCAAAATTTCACTGTGTGACGCATCTAGTTAAAGAGCATTGTTTTGTGAAATCTGAGACATTGACTTGTAGTATACTTTTACTTTAATTGTTTGAAAAGAATACGAACATCAATTTCTAAAATATATTTTCAAAATGATGTTTAACATTTTTTGTTGTTCGAAATTCACCCCTTTTATTGTATGTAGTTCATTTATATACTGAAAGGAAAAAGAAACGTATGATAGCATAATAACGAAAAATATTTAACTATGTGGCCGAAAATTATGAAAATTGGTCAGATGTGTATTTTGGTTACTGTGCACTACAATTGCTGGTCAAAATTAATCAACCATGAAATGTAAGGCGTCACGTAGGGGATGTGATAAAAAGCCAAATACACGTGCATGTTGATGATGACAATTTCCTGATCACATTTTGTAGTGCCAAGAGATGCATTAGAGTTATAGACATCGTTTTCCGGAATTTGCAGTCCTTGTGTGAGGATAACAAGTAAATAAAGTCTTTAAATATGAAAATGAAGTTAAAATATCTTAAAATTGATTTATTTTTAGAGATGATGGTTGGTGGGAGGCAGAAAATAAAGATGGAAAAAGAGGATTGGTACCTAAAACTTTCCTTAAGGTAACAATGTGGACAAATTTCACAGCAAAATTGGTGACCTCGAACATAGCACAAATAAAAAACGCGTGGAAAAAATACTTAAGTACCTTGTCAATGGCTATCTCACATTTTGTCTTAAATAGTCTGAACTTGATAAAAAAAAGATACTTTTAAATTTCTTATTTACATTATTTATGAAGTTTTTTTTTTAATGAAGCCGTTCTGTGGCTTTCATTAAATCGATAAATTGGCGATTTTTTTCCACGTAACATTATTCATTTTCATTCATTCTTTGATTGATTTATCCTTGAAATAAAATGCCACGGAGATTGACAATCTTGTTTCATACTGTTCTAGAGTCAATACTGTATACAGGGTTATTTTTGCCCCGTGTTATTTTCGCTCTTTTGCACTTGCGAGCAATTTTGACCCGTTTTAAATTCGCCCATTAAAAGATCTGTCTAAGAAATTATGCTGTGTAATTTGAATTCGCCCCGTTTTAAATTCGCACAATTAAGAAGAGGGCGAAAGGGGCGAAAATATATACCCGGTATAAAACGGGGGCGAAAATTTTCCTTATACATGCAGTACATTGATGGCAAAAAAGCAACTAAACTGAATGAGAAACATGATGATTATGTCTTCTATATATACTGCCCACATCCCTCATTAATGTGGTAACATACCATAACAAATATCACCTGCAAGCATATGGAGTTAACATTTCCCAATTAATTTGAAACGCAAAAAGCATTATCCACGAACGAAAACTCTTTGGTCAATAAAATGACATTGTTTGCAAATGCATTCTATGGTTAAGTCAAATGGTGACTGATCGTAGTGTTTTCGTCTAAATTGCTAAGCCATCATTCTCACACTGGATCATATGTAGTACACTATGATTGTGACTGGTTGACGGGGGTGCTTACTCCTCCTTTTCATAATTAGAGGTTCAGATTGGCTCATTTGTACATTTGAGCTTGAATTCTGTTCGTTATATTCATATTTTATCATAGTAATAACTTGAACCATTTTTCCTTCCTTTTTTCCAGGTTAAAAAAGAAATAAAGAATAGCCTTTCATTTTTGGGGGATAGAAAATCAAAAAATAATGAAGAAAAACATGAAAAAGTAAAAGAAGAACTTGAAAGGTACAGTCCCACCATAGATAGTAAAACGATATTTATGAGCTAAAGTCACTGTACATGTATACAATGTATACTGTAAAATCACTTTTTATTCACAAAAATATATTTCTCGTATATTATAATAGTATTCCTTGGAATAATATAGAGCAATAACCACAATTCGTGAAAATTTTGTCTCGTTTATCAAGAAACTATGACTTATGATCTGGAGAAAATTAGGTGTTGCAAAAATGAAGTGAATTACAGTAGTTTATGTAGGAAGAAGCATATTTGTGCCGTGTGTCCTTGTCATGATCGGGAAATAATGTCAAAATTTCACTGTGTGACGCATCTAGTTAAAGAGCATTGTTTTGTGAAATCTGAGACATTGACTTGTAGTATACTTTTACTTTAATTGTTTGAAAAGAATACGAACATCAATTTCTAAAATATATTTTCAAAATGATGTTTAACATTTTTTGTTGTTCGAAATTCACCCCTTTTATTGTATGTAGTTCATTTATATACTGAAAGGAAAAAGAAACGTATGATAGCATAATAACGAAAAATATTTAACTATGTGGCCGAAAATTATGAAAATTGGTCAGATGTGTATTTTGGTTACTGTGCACTACAATTGCTGGTCAAAATTAATCAACCATGGAATGTAAGGCGTCACGTAGGGGATGTGATAAAAAGCCAAATACACGTGCATGTTGATGATGACAATTTCCTGATCACATTTTGTAGTGCCAAGAGATGCATTAGAGTTATAGACATCGTTTTCCGGAATTTGCAGTCAGTACAAATTTCTTACAATCGTGGTATAGCTGACGGAAGTTACATTGGGTCTAGTAATTGAGTTGCATAAGTGAATATAAGGGCAACAACATGTTGCTGTGCAGTTTTGTTTTTAAGTTTTTAACCAAAAAAGTTTTTTTTCGGTTGTCAGAGAGTAACTTAAAAGGTTTCCAACCAACCATGACGGTGACGTTGGCGCGTAACAACGTCACATCAGGAAAGGGCTTTTTATCATGCCACCTCGGTTATTGTTAGTCATTATCACTGAAACCGATATTTTTACAGCAGACAATCATACTCATATTTTCATCCTAATACCGTCAGAAACTCTCTGCTCTAATTTGGCACGCAAGCTTGGCAACTTTACGTCGAGTTTACTCTCTCACGCGCACGTACGCGCCATATGCGTAATGTTTTTAGCATATTCATGCTGAGAAAATGTAGCCAGTGTTTGTCGAGATTTCCTTACAAACATTCACGTGTACCAAATCAGCTAGATTCTGTAAATTCTATCCTAAATTGATAATTCATGGGATTCATTGGGCGGGGGATTTGTTGGCTTTGGAATAATACAGCTACTCTCAACCATTAAGACTACTTTCGGAAGGCTTGAATGATAATCCTTGAGTCAGATAAATGCTCCGGTGAACTCAATGCACAGGAAAATCAAGGCTCTTACTGATATGCAAGTGAGATGATGAGAATTTTTATTTTAATTTTTGGGGGTATCGACATATCAATTTCAATAACTCAGGAATTATCAGTCAAAGTCTCACAAGATTTCGGTTACTTGTTTAAAGTTGAATTAAAATGTTTGATAACAATACTGGAAAACATATTGGAAATAAAAGTTTTAATATTAGTCAAAAGTTTATTATGCGTTTCTTTTTCCTTTCAGTATAAAACTAATAAAATCTATTTCACGGACATGACGTTATTGAAAAATCTTGAAAAAAAAATAAATTCATGTGATAAAAAATCATTTTTAAAGTCAATTTGATATTTAGAGCCTAACCATACTCATTAGAAAACTAACAACAAAACATAACCATAAGATTCATTTAACACATAAATCCATAGCTTTAATGTTTATGTCAATTATTTAGTGGGAAATATTTGTAACAAATGATATTAAATAGAACTCAGCTGTGTAAATACCAGTACATGGACTAGCAATTTGTATCAATGAGGTATCATATGATAATGTTGAAATCAGCCATTTCGAATTGTATTGCAGTAAACTAAAGGCAGATATAGAAGATCAGAAGAAAAATGAAGAAAGTGAAGATGAAAATGAAAGTGGAGAGGAAAGTGAAGATGAAAATGAAAGTGGAGAAGAAGAGGAAATAGAAGAGGAAGAGGAAAGTGGAGAGGAGGAGGAAAAAACATCAACTGAGGTAAGTATTAAAGAGATTGCCAAGTTCCTTGTTTTTGTAGGTTTCTTATCTTTCTATTTTACAAATCGATGATTAATTTAACGAAAATTAAGATTTAAAAATGGAAATTCTGTGCTTCAGGGCTCTTATATGGAGGGACTTGTTGATTTTAAAGGTGAACAGGAGGGGGATCTGTCGTTTAAACAAGGAGAAAATTTAACCATCATTAGCAGAAGGTGTGTGATATCACTGGAGGTGTTGAACAAGATTTATTTACCATTTAAGGTCATTGGCAACGCAAGGTTTCCGGAGAAAAAAGGTTTATACATAGGTTTTCTCATTTATGAAAAAAAGTAATTGAGAGTGATCTCCCGTATGGAATTCTCAAGGCGCTGAAAACAAATAAAGCATATGTTACAGACTGAGAGGTAAACAAAAGCACGTGTGTTTTTTTATAGGATATATTCAACTCTACAGTAAATGAGTAATAAAAGAAAAGCAGCGATGGGTTTGTTTATATTGTGCTGAGGGGACAGACAGTCAACATGTTGTCATTCGGAATAGGCAAATGGCTGCTGGGAAGTGCAAAGATGTGAAATTATAATGCTGAAATTGGTGATATATAGCTAGGTAGACCAGATGAGAATGATTCTATAGGATATGTGAATGAGGAACCATTAAAAGTTACTATTAATCCTTGCAAAAATGTTTTATGACAGTTCGCTTCCAATAAAGTAAGTTGTAGAATAGAAACAAACAACCAGTCTCTTGATCATTATGAATATTGATTAGATGTTAAGGGAAGTAATTCAAATTTAAAGAACAGTGCTGGTATTTCTGTGTTTTGTTTCAATATTTGCATTTTCAGCCAAAGTATATGCATGTCATCGGAAATAAGGTTTCAACAATGTACATGTATATTATGTATAAACCTTATGAAATAAATGGGTTTTGGAGAAAACGTATGGTTAAAAATAATATAGGCCCATTTTATCAACATTTTACATAGGAAATGCATTGAAAATTGTAAAAACATTGATTTGACAAAATTTATAAAGGAAGACTGGCTTGATGGGTAAAAAGGACCTGAATTGAACCTGTTTGGTACGATTAAACCTGTTCAAAAGATCTTGAAAAATTCTATACGAAAGCCAGAAACATTGCCAATGTCCTTAAGAGATATCTTTATGACTTGATCAGTCGATCCGAGATATGAGATACGATTATATAGGGTTAATATATAAAGTCTAAACAATGATGTTAAGGTCTACCTTGATTTTTACAGAGTGGATGGTTGGTGGGAGGCAGAAAATAAAGATGGAAAAAGAGGACTTGTACCCATGACCTTCCTTAAAGTATCAAAGAATGAACTGCGAATAAGGCATGCCCAAAATCTTTTTTATAATAGAAATGAATAAATCTTAACATTAGCAGAGCAAAATTCGTTATACACCCTGCTTGAACAGTTGGAGGGTAAATATTAATCTGGATGTCCGTCTGCTACACTTTGGGGAACCCATCTCTTATCTGCAACTTCTCTTATACCACCAAATAAAATTTGATGAGACTTTCAGAGAATCTTTAATACATAATGCCATTGTGCACCTCGTAATTTACCTTTTTTATCCGTCACATATTTTGGTTTCCCATAGCAAAACATGGATACTGCCATAATATTCATATGGGAGGCGGGGAGTATCATTTAGTGAGCTCATTGCTCACAGCTAGTTTTTACAAGGTACCATTTCCAAATAATCTGTAAGCCATTTTTTCTTCTTCTTTTGCTGTGAAAATGTTCGTAACAAGTACGTAATCTTCAAAAGAATTCACTCCTTGTGTAAATACATGTACATGGACTAGCAATTTGTATCAAAATTCAGATACTAAGTATTTTTTTTGTATGTCAGAGGTTTAAATTGAAATCAGCTATTTCAAATGGTATTGCAGTAAACTAAAGGTAGCTAGAGAAAAAAGTGAGGAGAAGAAAAATGAGGAAAGTGAAGAGGAAAGTGAAAGTGTAGAGGAAGAGGAAATAGAAGAGGAAGAGGAAAGTGAAGAGGAAAATGAAAGTAAAGAGGAAAATGAAAGTAAAGAGGAAAATGAAAGTGAAGAGGAAGAGGAAATAGAAGAGGAAGAGGAAATAGAAGAGGAAGAGGAAAGTGGAGAGGAGGAGGAAAGTGAGGATGAGGAGAAAACATCTACTGAGGTTAGTACTAATGAGTTTGACACGTTCTTGTCTTTGTATTTTCCTTTATCTTTGTATTTTACAAATTGATGATTAATTTATCGAAAATTAAGATTTAAAAATGGAAATTCTGTGCTTCAGGGCTCTTATATGGAGGGACTTGTTGATTTTAAAGGTGAACAGGAGGGGGATCTGTCATTTAAACAAGGAGAAATTTTAACCATCATTAGCAGAAGGTGTGTGATATATTTGCAGACACGTAGCATCGTTTTTGAAAGTGGGGGGGGGGGGCAACCTGAGAAATTTTTTTTTTACTTACCTAAAAAAAAGTTGACAAGCAAAAAGAAAAAAAATGTACTAACACGAAAATCCTATTTCGTAGAGGGAGGGGGGGGGGGGGGGTGTAGTGGCCAACTTTTTTCCAAGACCAACTTCCTTTCACTTCCAATTTTTTCCTATATTTCCTTGCTATGAATATACTGTGGTAGAAAAGTGGGAGGGGGGCAACCATCTTTTCAATGGACATTTTCTATAGTAAAGGTAATGTTGGGGAAAAAAGGGGGGGGGGGCAGGCCCCCCGGGCCCCCCTGTTGCTACGTGCCTGCACTGGAAGTGTTGAGCACGATTTACACAGGGTTAATATAGATATTAAGTCTGAACAATGATGTTTAGGTATACCTTAATTTTTACAGAGTAGATGGTTGGTGGGAGGCTGAAAATAAAGAAGGAAAAAGAGGAACTGTACCCAAGACCTTCCTTAAAGTATCAAAGAGTGAACCGTGAATAAGGCATGTCCATTTTTTTTTAGTAAGAGTAAAAGAAATGAATAAATTTTAACATTGGCAGAACAAAATGTACATACTGTCTAATCCATTTAACAAGTTTGTAAATGCATTTTTTTAAAGGTACCAGATCCAAATGATCTGTCTCAGACTTGTAGAGTTGATTTTGTATTGGAAACCCTTGACTAGTGAAGATGATAAAAACTGTGTAACAAATGCAAATACTTGAAGCCATATAAAATGTATATAGTAATGGCTATAAAATGCATATCTTTAAGAAATTAGAGTAATGGTTATTGTAATTCAAGACACAAATTCTTGATGTAAAAGTTATGTAATGCATTACTTTACGATGTAATTTGCCCCAAGTCATATATGTATATATTTTTCTCAGTTGCACACCCGTGCAAAAATGTATATAATTATGCAAAAATCAATAATAAAAAAAAAGAAACATGAATATTTGTTCCCTTAAAAAATATTTTCTTAATACTTAGTAGTTAAGAAAAAAAATTGTTTTCCTGTATCTGCAAAATTCAAAAAAAAAATGAAGAAGGTGTCTTTAAATAGCCAATGTTTGAATTTGTAGTTACTTGTGAATAAGAAGGTGAAACGTTGGTATTTTCTGATAAGCTTGCTTTACAATGTAAAGTGAGAAAAGTACCAGCAAAACCTCGAATAAATTCTGATACCTTAAATCGTTGGCTTAGAGGAGCTATTATAAAATACCAGCTATAAATTTAAACCATTAAAGATGTTTCCGTGTGATATCAAAATATTCACTGAAAATCATATCGGTAAGGATCCTGTACACAGCCACGCCAGAAAAGAAGATCTGCCATTTTGTCTCTGTCACTTGCAATTAACATGTCAAACGGTTCACGGTAAGAAACCTTAATTGCCTTCGACGATAGGTACATAAATATATTGTATATACATGACATACAAAATAAAACAGCTAGCCATTGGATAATAAAAGAATATCTCCTATACAAATAATGCAGATTGTTCAAAAAATAACCTTCTTCTTCTTAAACTGTAAGCTGAGGGGGGATGTAAAAAGTAAGCGAATGCAGAAAGGGATTGATTGCATATTGTTTAACGTCCCTCTCGAGAATTTTTCACTCATATGGAGACGTCACCGTACGCCGGTGACACGGGGCCTCGGTTTTTAATGTCTCATCCGAAGGACCCACAACTTTCACTTCAAAGTGCCGAGCGCATGGCGATGGAACAGTTGCTACCTATTTTAACGACTAGGTCAGTCGAGGCCGAGATACGAACTCACGACCTCCCGATCACGGAGCGAGCGCTATACCGACTGAGCTACCGTGAAGGGTGCAGAAAGGGAAGAGCGTTCAAATATGAACACAATGTAAATGGTGAACACTTGATGAATTCAAGATGAACAGCTACGTAGGTATTTGACCTACCAAAAGTAGCTATTTTTAACTACTTTTTGCTTTATTTACATTTTGTGACCTTGTGCAGGGGGCAGTGTCTCACGACCTGCAATGGCCTGACGCCCCTTTTCTCCACTTGTCCGGGTAGAGACATCGTATCAAACCACGGTCCGGAGTCCGCATAAAGCTTTCTCCTACCCGTGGCTGCTTGATCATAAAAAGTGTCATAATCTTGAATATTTACGTCTCTCTAATGTGACGTCATATTCAGTCAGTGGGAAGTTTTGTTTCTATCGCAACAATTGACATCAACAGTATACAAGGAATATTTCGTAAACTGCGATTGAATATTAAGGAGGAACAGGACCTTTCGCTGAAAAAATTCCTGTCAATGAATTTTTTTCGTATTTTTTATATTACTAATTTAATATGTACTTAACATTTTAAACGGTCCTGTCATGGGATTTCTTGACTTATTTAAAAGATATCGACCCGCAAATACCGCCCTGTTTAGAGTTTGTATGGCGCTTAGATACTTCATGTTTACGGGCCCATAACAGAGTCCGTAATGCGAATTTTTACGCACAAACGATAAATATGATAGATAACACTATATACTCAAATATTTCAGAATATTCATAGTGTTTAAATTATCTGAAAGCAATTGATTTAATTTTATATAGTATTTGGTTGGGATAATTTCTGCATTTTTCAAGGCAGCTTCAACGACAAAAACCTCATTTGGAAAAAATTCTGTCAATAAATATTTCTAAATTTATGATTGAATGTCAGTCCTTCATAGTAATTATTTACTGCATAAATATCACAGGGTGAAGCTTACCTCAATGTCGCACGAGACATCGTTGAATTAGACGTAAGCATGATAAAAACGCTTCACGTTTGTATTTTCCGAGTGCGGGAAACCAATTGTGACGTCACACAAAAACATAAACATTCAAAATTATCTAAATAGAGAGAATCTCTGGTACTAAACACAGAAAAGTATTCATTTAAAAAAAATCTGCTTCAGAAATTTATCAAGATACATTGACTGTGACCTGTTTATTATGAAATAAAACTGATCATGACGGGTGTGTGTACTTGATCTCGCTGCACTGAGAATTCAAACACTACGTCTATGACGTCACTGACGTCAGACTGCAGGGTAAAGAGAAACAAATGTGTGGATTGGGCAACATCACAATATCTAAATGATGCCAAGATCTTTAAAAATTTTATTAATTATAATTTCTAAAATTAAATGTTTAAAAAACAATTTTATAATTTAGAATAAAATTACACAAGAACTATTGATTTTAACTAAGTTAAATATGTATATCATCACTGATTACGACGTAATATGTCTTTATAGTCATGTGACATGTTCCCTGTCTCCCCTTAAAAGGTCGCGATAAAGTTCATCATCCGACTATGCTTTACTCGCATTGGTCAATATTTTAATGAGCTACAAAGAATTCTCTCCTCGTTCAACCACGACCAGAATGGGAGAGGATCGAACATTTTGGCCGTGGTTTGCGACGATGGGGTAGAGAGAACCTGTATCCCTTTAGGAGAGCACTCTCTACACAATTAAAGCGCTGAAAGGTCTTAATCTGCATTGATTGGGGGATTGCCTACCTATAACGCAAGTAAAGACTGTGCACCGGCGGACTCTGCAGAGGAAACCGTCATGGTTCACAAAAAAGAAGGCGGACATAGCAAGCACCGTGGAATGCTTGGAGCAAGGCACATATAGCACGTCTTGGTCATCCACTGCATATGTCTCCATCTCCAGACGTCTTGACATCTATCTTGCCACTGGATCTAGATGGTTGCGGACGAGAGAGTGATGTTGGCGCAACCCTTCTTCACTTTAATTAAACTCATCGCGCAAGTCTTTCATCCACCCAAAAGACCTATGGCGACAGGCAAGCAACGAGGGTGACAGGTGCAGGTACACTTTAAGTCGCTAGTCGCGGACCTGACCACAGGCGGCGCAGGCCATAGGGTCGCTCTTCACTGACCGGAGCAGCGTTGGAGTTCGGTAGCCACTTGTGCGACTAAGCAGCTCTCTTTAAGAACGCACTGCTCACCTCCATGGCAAGAGGAGCGGATTAGAAAAGGTATCCCAAACATTTTCTGCTCCATACTTCTCTAGCCAGTTTAACGCGGCTGGTCGGGACCCTACACATGCAGTCGAAATAATAAAGAGAACAAGAAGAAAACAAGGATCATCAAACTGTACCTTGGATCGTGGAACGTTCGAACGCTTCTCGACAGAGACACTACAAACAGACCTCAGAGACGCACAACACTGATTGCGAGCAAACTCGCGAGATATAACATACTTTGCGGTTCTCGGTGAAAGCAGGTTGGCTGGAGAAGGTGAAATTTGTGAAAGAGGGGCTGACTACACCTTCTTTTGGAGTAAACGAGAAGCCAAGGAGAAGCGAGAAGCTGGTGCAGGCTTTGCTATAAAGACGATACTTACTGGCAATCTAGTCGGCGTATCCAAAGGAGTGAACGACCGCATGATGACGATGAGATTCTCCCTCACTGGAGGGAAGTTCGCCTCTATGGTCAGCGCATAAGTTCCTACCCTGACTAACCCAGAGGAGAATAAGTTCTATGAGGACCTCCCCAATGTCATCAATGCCGTCCCCAACGCCGACAAGCTCATCATTCTTGGTAAATTTAATGAGAATTTTCACCTAGGAAGGCGTGATTGGGAAGCATGGAGAAGGCAAGTACAACAGTAACGGCCTGCTGCTTCTCAGGACCTGCGCTGAACATGGCATTTTCATCACAAACACCGTTTTCTGCCTTCCCACCTATAACAAGACGTCATGGATGCATCCTCGCTCAAAGCACTGGCATCTCATTGACTACGTCATTGTCTGGAAGAGAGACTGACTGGACGTTCGTGTCACCAAGGCAATGTGCTGTGCGGAGTTATGGACAGATCGTCGTTTCATCGTCTCTAAACTCAACTTCCGAACAAACCCAAGATACTTCCTCAGGGGACCAAAACGTCTCCAAGTTGGCAATCTCAAATTGCCTTCCGACTTTCAGTACTTTGTTGACACCCTGGAAGAACGCCTGAACTCCAGTGTGCTGGATGACCACGACGTGGACGCAGCATGGAGCACACTTTGGAATACAGTGTACAATACAGTATTCGAGTGTCGGGGGCCCTCCACCAGAAAACACAAAGATTGGTTTTAATGAGAACTGTCCAGAGATTACGCAACTTCTGGAGGACAAGCATTGCGCTTACAAAGCTCATATTGATAATCCTACCTCCACAGCCAAGAAAGACGCTCTGAGGAACACTCACTGCACAGTACAGCAAAAGCGTCGGGATATGCAGGTCTCCTGTTTAGTGCCAAAGCTGACGAGATCCAACGCTACGCCGACTCTCTTGACATGAAGAACTTTTACTGTGGACTGAAGGAAGTCTACGGGCCAACTCCATCAGGCTCATCCCCTCTCCTCAGTCCGAACGGGTTAACACTCATCACAAAAGATACTCGACAGGTGGGCGGAGCATTTTAATGGCGTTCTGAACCGCCTTCTACCATCAACGACGTGCCATCAACTGACTGCTCCAGGTTCCCATCAACCAGTCAATGGACGCCGTTCCCACGCTGGAAGAGATCCAGAAAGCCTACTGTCAACTGGCAAAGCACCTGGCGGAGACTCCATCCCAGCTGAAATTTACAAAGAAGGGGGCATGGCTCTAGTCGAAAAACTCCACCATCTTTTTGAGCTCATTTGGAACCAGGAGAAGGTGCCTCAAGACCTCAAGGATGCCCCAATCATCCACCTTTACAAGCAAAATAGACAGGCTTGCGACAGCCACCGTGGAACATTCCTTCTCTCCATCGCAGGCAAAACGCTAGCATGAGTTCAACTTAACTGTCTCGTTAAACACCTTGAGGATAGCCTCCAGCCCTAGAGTAAAGGTGGCTTCCTTGAGAATCGCGGCACGATCGACATGGTGTTCGCTGTGAAGTGTGAAGAGAAGTGTCAGGAACAGAACTCTGACCTGTACTCCACTTACGTCGATCTGACTAAGGCTTTTGACACTGTCAGCAGAGAAGGCCTTTGGCAAATCATGGCGAAGTACGGATGCCCAACAAAATTCACAACTATTGTTCGACAGCTGCACGATGGGATGCAGGCGAGAGTCCAAGATGGCGGTGAATCTTCAGAGCCATTCTGTGTCTCCAGTGGAGTGAAGCAGGACTGTGTCCTCACTCTGACGCTCTTCAGCTTGATGTTCTCCGCCATGCTGACTGATGAATTCAATGACACGGACACTTGAATCGGAATCAAATGGCGCTTTGATGGCTCAGTCTTCAACTTCAGACGTCTACAAGCAAAGTCCAAGGTTCAATAGGACACCATCAACGACCTCCTATTTGCTGATGATTCTGCCCTCAACGCTACCTCCGAGGTTAATATGCAGCACAGCGTTGACAAGTTCTCTGATGCCTACAAAAACTTTGGCCTTATATCAGCATAAAGAAGACCGAAGTCATGCACCAGCCAGCACCAGGCAAACCGTACGTTGAGCCCAACAGCATTATCAGCAACCAACGGCTAAATGTAGTGGTCAAATTCACGTACCTCGGAAGCACTCTCTCCAGGAACGGTGTGATAGATGATGAGGTGAACGCTAGACTAGTCAAGGCAAGTTTTGCTTTCTGCAGACTGTACAAGAACGTGTGGGACAGAAGAGGCATCACAACAGTGCAGTGGTTCTAACCATACTGCTGTGTGGCTGTGAAGCATGGACTGTCTACCAGAGGCCAAAAAGCTGAACCACTTCAATACGACCATCCTCCGAATGCTTCTCTGTATCAAGTGACAAGAAAAGATTCCAGACACAGAAGTCCTCACCCGAGTTGGCTTGTTCAGCATCTACACTATCCTCTTGCAGTCACAACTCCGCTGGGTGGGACACATAGTCTGTATGCCAGACCATTGACTCCCCCAAGAAACTACTCTTTAGTGAACTACTGGAAAGAATGCGTACCCGTGGTGTCCCCAAAAAACGATTCAACAGCCTAAAGGCCTCTTTCAAGGCATTCAGTATCAACCCTGATTCATGAGCAGTTGCAGCACAAGACAGGCGTGGGTGGAGAGCCGCAGTCCACGAAGGCGCCAAGAGTTGTGAAGCCAACAGGATGTCTGTAGCAGAACAATGCAGGCAAGCCAGGAAAGACTGCGCCAAGGACCCGGCAGCTGTCTCCATCCCCTGTCCTCACTGTCCGAGACTTTTCCGTGTGAGGAACGGCCTGACCGGTAACCTCTGCACCCACCGTCCAGGTCAACCCCCTCCCCCACAAAGATAAGGCAGTGGTCATTGATGCCACCGACGGAAGAACAACTTTAAAAAAATTTTGGCCAAATGCAGAAAACATATTGACGCCAGCGTCAAAATAAAGCGGCCGCAAACCAATTAATTCTTCCTTTCATGAAGCAATTAAAAACTATATGCATGCGACATTGCCGATTTTCTTTATGCATAATACATGTAAATTGTTTCTAGTATAAGCAAAAACCTACCCCATAGTACTCTGCGTCTCCGTAATCAGTTTGGTACAAACGAACCCTTACGTGAGTTCGATGTTTAAGTAGTTTTTACATTTATAAAAGTTTAACTCCAAGGTTTAAGGGTCAAAGAGAATGGTTTCTAAAGAAAGGCCTTGTCACAAAGATTGCATATGGAAAGTATGAAAGCCCTAGCCCTAACTGTTCAAAAGTTATTGCCAAGGTTAAAGTTTTTGAAAAGTAGATCAAATTCCAGGGTCAAAGGGTTAAGTATGAAAGTCCTAGCCCTTACCATTCAAACATTATGACCAAGATTAAAGTTTTTTAAAGTAGAAAGTCTCAGCACCAACCGGTCAAAAGTTATGGCCAAATTAAAAGTTTTGAATTTTGATGTAAAAGTTTGTCAAAAGTCAAGGTCAAGAGGTCAAATTTTTGTGGTACCCAAAGAAAGGTCTTGTCACAAGGAATACACCTGAGAAATATGAAAGGCAAGGTCCCATCTAATCAAAAAATGTGGACAAGGTTAAATTTTTTTGAGACAAACAAACAGACAGGCGGACGGACAGGGCAAGAACTACATACCCCGAAACTTTGTTACCATGGGCATTAAAAATTACTGGCCTCGGAATCTACACTAAGCAAAAGGATGCTTCCACATAAGACTCAGTTTCAGTTTCCTTACCCAGTGGTTCTTGAAAAGAAGATCTATACTATAGATTCATGTAGGTCTGTATTCAGCACTCAGAGCCATTGGACAGTGAGAGACATCTGTCTTTAGCTTGTGAGTGCAGATGAGAAGGAAATAATAAAGAGATGTGTTTGTGAAACACTGAAACACCGTATGGTAACATAGCAAAGATTAAACTTTTCTTAAATGCAATTAAAGTATGTTGGTACCCAAAGTATTAAGGTCTTAATTCTCGCAAGATACAAAATATGAAAGCCCTATCTAGCACCACCTCTTCAAAAGTTTTGGCCAAGTATAATTTTCTGAAAGGTAGGTCAAACTTCAGTGTCAAGGTCAGAGGATCAAAGTTGTAAGTTTCTAAAGAAAAGTATTTTCACAAGAATGAAGTATGAAAGTCTTAGCCTTAATTGTTCAAAAGTTATGGCCAAGGTTAAATTTTTAAAAAGTAGGTCAAACATCAAGGTCAAATGGTCAAAGTTGTTTTATCCAATGAAAGGTCTTTTCACAAGTGAAACAGAAATTGGTAGGCCTATTTGTGATTTAGTTTCGTATGAAACGTTAGACCTAAGTTTTTGTTTAATTTCTTAAGCACACACACAAAAATTAATTTTACAATCAGAGTTTCAACAAGTAGGTTGAAACTGCCGATGTACTGGGACTGCACTGGGATAATACAAGCCGTATAATAGTGCTTTTAAGACCTCTTTGGTGATGGAGTTAATAAACCTTGGCTCGTTTCTTCTTCTCCATACGGTTGTAAGATAAGGCAGACAGCTGCGGAGGATAGACAGCTAGGTGTTTCATATTAAACAACACACGTAAGACCTGACTAAGACAGCTACTTGGTTTGGGAGAGAGGTGGAATACCACAGATAAAGGTTGGGAAAGTGCCAGAAGACAACACTTTTGTAGAAACAGGACCAGAATAAATTAGCTGGTGGGAGACACCAGTTGACCACAGTTAGCGGTTGTACAATCCAGAAGAAATCCCATTAATTATTTTGTTGTATTTTTAAATTGTATATATTTGGTCAACAAAAATCTGAGTTAACAGGTTAACGAACCTGAGTGTTAAGCCTCGGTTATATAAGTCATTCAGCATCACCACACACTAAGCTCGGCAGCGTTGAACGTTACACAAGGATTAAATTTGTTAAGTATGAAAGCCCTAGCCCTAACCCTTCAAAAGTCAAAAGTTGTGGTCAAGATTTGTTTATAAAAAGCAAGTAAATTTCCAAGGTCAAACTGTCAAGTTGTTGGTATATATCCAATGAAATGTCTTCCAACTAGGATTATAAGTGAAGTATGAAAGCCCTATAGCCCTTACCATTCAAAAGTTAAAGCCGAGGTTAAAGGTTTTTAAGTACCTTAATTTCCAAGGTCAAGGTCAAAATACATATGTTAAAAGTTTTTTTTAAGTACCTAAATCTCCAACCTCAAGGTAAAGAAGATGGTATCCAATGGAAGGTCTTGTCACAAAGAAAATATAATTATGTGAAGCATGAAAATCCTAGTATCTACCGTTCAAAAGTTAATTATGGCCAAATTAAAACTATGTCAAACTCTTAGGTCAAGGTTACGAGGTCTAATTTGGTGGTACCCAAAGAAAGTTCTTATCACAGGGATGTGCGATAATGTCCAACATTCAGGTGCTATGCACATTAAAGGAAGATCGAAGAAGGAATACATATGTAAAATATCAAAGTTATATAGCATAAATCAGTATTTATTAAATGATCAAGAATTTTGGTGCTCTCTGATTGGTGTAAACGCCTTTTCCTGAGATGTACCTCAGAGTGAGTTCACCTCATATGACGTTCGGGGGGGGGGGGGGGGGGTGTGTTATTCGGGTTTTTCCTCTTGACCAACCATAGATTTGCTTACAGACCAATCAGATTGCGTGTTTCAAAGCATGTGTCGGTGTGAATGTAAACATGTCAGACGCCAGTACCAAGGAGATTACACACTTTTAAAAGTATATGATTGAGTATTGATTGTTTAATAATATTGTTTTCTATTTTTAACTACTAGTTATTAATTAGATAAGTCGTGACAATTTTAATATGTTGACGGTGCGACCGTTAGAGCGAGCGCAAACTCTTCTATTGTTTTAATTTAGATCGGGCTCGTCAAATCGCACGTGACATTTGGTGCGTCTAGACTCTGACGTCACATGACGTCGTATGTAAGTTACAAATACTAAGAAAAAACTGAACAGTGCTGAAAGTTAATGAAAAAAGTTACGTTTACAATTTACCTTCAATATGTATCCATTTAATCAAGGCGAGTAAACTTTTTATTGAACACTTGCCTTTATTCTCGCGAGAACGCAACTTTGCTAAGTGATGCATTGTGGATCAAAATTACTGCGGCAAAAAATTCTAAAGAATGAATGTGCAGTAGTCCGAATTTTCTCTTCGCCCAGGCGTTGTCGTTAGAGCTCGCAGTTACGAGCGTCGCTTCGCTTAATTCTCACCTTATTAAATTTGTAAAACTTACAACTGTGTTTTCATTTGGGCAAGGATCAGCTATTTGTAAATAATAACGGCCGTCACTTTTTAAATTGAAATAAACAAGAATATAATTTTTTTTATGATTCATAAAGTTGTATTTATAATTTTGTAATATGAAAGAGAAACAATAAACAATTAAATCTTTTTATTTTAAGAAATAAAATAATTATTACCGAATTTGTATAAAATTGTCCAACTTTTGCGCATGCTTACAAGAGATTTTCCAACCTATGTGTCAAAAATGCAATTTTTAAAAATACCTTTAATTAACACATTTTTATATAGAACTATTTTAAAAGATGGATGTTTACCTTACAATTCTAGATAAAAATAATTACTATTTGCTTATCATTATCCCGAGAAAATAGCTTTGAAATTGAATAACGGACGTTACGAGTGTCGGTCAACATGATGGGTTAACTTTAAACATTGAAATTAATGTAATTGTATTAAAAATACACGAATATTTTATATTTAGCTTTAACTTTAAAGCATACTCAACGGATTCTTTTCAATAACGTTTGTGTAAAAGGATTAAAATAATAAATTTTCGCACATTTATCAAAGGTGCACAGGTGTCGGTCAAATTCGTAACGTCCGTAATTTGGGTCGTAAAATGGCTTTTACAATGCGGAATATAGAATCAGTTCGGTTTTTTCTATTAGTTTTACCACACATTTGCAAACTCCATACAGTGTCGATTCTCCGGGACTACTTTCCCTACGAATAACGATATGGAGTTGTAGCGTAACGTAATACTGAGCTGTTTGGAGCTTGACACATTTGCAGTAAACGTCATGAAAAGCGACCGTGATACGTAAAATGGAGGCAAAGTGGTTGAGTTTGTAGTGTCGGTCAATAACTTCTTACTAGATAACAGACGTCACGCTAATTACTGAATTAGATTCATATAAAATTTAATGATAAAATGGACAAGCCATGTTCTCCAATGTGTTAAAATCTATAATAGTTATTGTTTGACACAAACGTTTAAGTATTTTTCTAGAACTATTACGATCATAGAGGTCATTTGGTGTTCGGCAGTTAAATTTTCACTGACATAACGATGTCAAACCATAACTGCTGAAGCACAGTGATTCGATTATGTTACGTAGAAATTTTATGGACATATTTTTTTCAGTAAGATAGAAGGAAAATATAATATTAACCATTACTTATCTGTTAAAGTCGCATTTTTTCCCTGTCTTCGTACATTATTAACATAACAATATTTGGCTGTTACATGTTGACAAGAAATTGAAAAACGGATATGACATGTTGACACCTTTTCTGGTCAAATAATAACTTCTTTACGCAGTATGATAATATTATCATGAAATTTGGAGTATTTGTTTATATTTTAAGGTAATTAGCAGAGGTATAACTCATTTATTTTGTTTTCAGATGCTATGCTACCAGCTCCTTAGGATTTTCTTGGCTGATTGCCTCCTGTTATTATTTGACCATTGTCAAAATTTAAGTATGTGCTGATACAAGATTTTTTTCTTATTATTTTGTTAAAGATAAAATTTTATTAGTAAACTTCAGTTGTATATTAATGAAGAACAAATAATAAAATTACTAAATAAAAATTACAAAGCTGTAGAGAGTTAAAATATCCCTTCCACAAAAAAACTGTGAGGGATGTTATAATGTAACATCCGTCACAGCGCTTAAAATTCATGGAAATACTTTCAGTAGTTTTAATTAGTATTAGAAGAATGTTTAAATGGAGTTGTATTTGACAAATTAACTTCATTGCATGTATTAAAAGTCGTGTGTATTCTTAACAAAACTTAAGAAATGCGTTAAAAAGCGTCGTCAATGTAACCTCCGTAACTACCTTACTTTAGTATCGTCAATTTGTCAAATATAACATCCGTTTATTATACAGGATAAAAAATTCTTCAAGAAAGAACTAATATATCCTGTTCTGCTTTTTAATGAAAAACTAGTGCTATTTCCTCATTTAATGAAAAAAAAACTCACGGTAAACATGATTTCTGTGCAGAAAAACGAATGATGAAAATGCTATAGTAGGAAAAATTGATGTTACCTCCGTCACGATTAATTGTGCCTTATTAATTTTACAGATAGGTCATAGAAATTTGTCTACTTCGTCCAAAGTAAAAGTGTGGTCAGGTCCATGCATATGATGGTCTTTTTTTGGTTCTCTGTAACGCGAAATAACTTAAAAATTCACATTATATGTGTCAACATAACGCCCATCACTTTTTGATCACCTATATTTGGATGCGATTTTCTTAAAAAATAAAATGCAACTATCTTTTCTTATTAAATTAATGAAAGAAGGTATAGATATAAATGTATTTCATTAGAAAAAAGGTAAGAATATTGACACAATTTTTTTCACTGTGACGGCCGTTATTATTTACAAATAGCTGATCCTTGCCCATTTAGCGTTGACCATAGTTCAGAAATCCCCTTACCTGGGTTGATCATTGATAACTGGAGATAGTTTACTCCTTTAAGCCAAGTTGGCTAGTAACTTTGGTAATTTATACACTAAAGAGTTATACTTCCGGTTACATAATTTTTGGTGCCGTGACCAGGATTTCTGAATAGGAACCATGGCTTCGCTAAATTCAGGTTCTGATAGCGTAGGAAGAGTTACATCAACCCCTAGAATTGATAGGTTAAGTTCAAGTCAACCTAGACCTAAGCTTATGTCAAGAGTCAAACAGCCCTCTTTGTCCTCTCCTGTGAGTGAGATTGAGAGGCATGAGAGTAAATTAGATACTAGCATGAGTTTACAGGTTTCAGATTTAGAACAACTGTTGCAGGACCTCACTACAGACTTTGAGAAATGTAAGCATGAGATTGAGGAAACTTTTCGACGCAAACGTCGTGTGTCATTTGCTGAAGGTAATGATAGGGACAGGCAAGCAAGTCGGAATGAAGTTGTAAGAGAGACAGTGACTCCCTTAGATAGAGTGAGAGAAACAGAGAGTTTGAGTACCTCACCTGCACAAATAAACTTTGCACAGAGAGACAGAAGTGAGAATCTCAGTAGGTCACAGACAAATATGTCTACATTACCAAGTACCCCTGTAAATCTTGGTAGACCTAAACGTAGAGAAAAAGAACCAGATAAGTTTGATGGTAGAAATGTAGCATGTAGCATCAAGGGGAGAGGCACAGAAAATTCTAGGTGTCCTATCTCAAGAACAAAGAAAAGATTATGACAACTTAACATCCATCTTATCTAGTAGGTTTTGTCCGAAAGAACTAGTCGTTGCACATAGGGTAGATTTTAGATCACGTCTTAGAAAACAGAATGAAAGCCCTTCAGATTACGGCTTTGCACTTAGGAGGTTAGGAATTAAATTTAGCTTTTCCAGATATGGCTTGATTTTGATAACTGGTTTAAGCCAAGTTGGCTAGTAACTTTGGTAATTTATACACTAAAGAGTTCTACTTCCGGTTACATATGCAGAAGGATAAAATGTACGCTCAACTAGGACCTCGGGTCCCCCGCAAATAGTTCGTCATTTTGCGTAGTAATAAAACATTTTAGGAACTCTTCAGGCATTAGAGACACAAAAGTAAATTCATCGATATCA
The DNA here is from genome assembly GCF_032062105.1 of Saccostrea cuccullata. Taxonomy (NCBI): domain Eukaryota; kingdom Metazoa; phylum Mollusca; class Bivalvia; order Ostreida; family Ostreidae; genus Saccostrea; species Saccostrea cuccullata. Next base: position 73,245 of record NW_026936870.1, read on the forward strand.
ATACGGAGACCTCAGGTCACCTTATCTATTAATTGAATTTTATACGATACTCGATAGACAGTTTTCTTTGTCTTACTCCAAAATAATCATATTAATAACTTTATAAAGATCTACTTTCTAATATATATATATATATATTAGCAGAAGCGTAACCTTATATTATACATCAGTAAGGAGACCAGTGGTCACCTTACCCTATTGTTGTACATAATTAGAGGGATCATAGGTCACCTTACATTTTGAATTAATAGGGGCCAAAGGTAACCTTTTATTGCACATCATAAAAGGGACCAGAGGTCACCTAATATTGTACATCGCCACAGGGACCAGTGGTCACCTAACATTTTACATTAATAAGAAGACCAGAGGTCATCTTATATTGTACATCATTAGGGTGACTAGAGGTCACTTTTATATTGTACATCAGTAGGGGGACCAGAGGTTATCTTATATTGTACATCATTAGGGGGACTAGAGGTCACCTTATATTGTACATCTGTAGGGGGACCAGAGGTAACCTTATATTGTACATCAATGAGACAAGGGGTCACCTTATATTGTACATAAGTAGGGTGACCAGAGGTCAGTTTATATTGTACATCAGTAAGTGGACCAGAGGTTACCTTATATAATCAGTAGGGGGACTACAGGTCAC
>NW_026936871.1:0-7410 GCF_032062105.1 Saccostrea cuccullata
TGTGCAGGGTAAACCATAGGTCTTTTTTTTTTAAATTTGATATCATCATTTAAATATATATTGTTCATTTTTATCCATAAACTTGCTTTTTCTCGAGACATCTGGATGAGGTATGTATATGTTCTTTTACAATATCACATTGAACTACATGTTTGCATAAAATGAAATTTTCTAATTTTTTTTTTCAAACACAGGCTTTTCAGTTGTAATACATGATTTTGTATGTTTGTTTCATCTGTTATGTCTATTATGTAAGAAAAATGCCAAGTTAATGAAAAGTTTTTTTTTTAAACTTTTAACATATTAGCACCGCTATTGCTGCAATAAGGCAGCCCTCATTTTTAGTTAGTTTAAAATATATTTATTATTAAAGAAATGGATTGAACAGGGGGGGGGGGGGGGGGGGGGCGTATAAGAAAAAAAAAAAAAATCAGAGAGGGCTAAATTATTGCATATGTTAAATGATATTAATACCATAACGTCAACGATTCACAATTTGACATACTATAGATTCCTCTGTCATTCTAGTATGTGTTCCTAAAGTCATGTCATAAAATGGCCTGGAATTAGTACGTTGATCTTTGGAGAGGGCGTTCATAGGCTTGTTGTTCAATTTATCCATATCATTAATATGAATAACATATATTTTAAAACTAAAATTACATGTAAATTAATTGTAGACTCATGAATTCACATTTTTCACTTCATTTATTTCAGCTTTATTTAATATATCACATATATTAAAAATTAGATCAATATATTGTAATTCTTGGAGGGTACTAATAATATTAAAATAATCAATACCGCCCTTATATAAAGGAATCTACTGTTGTACTTGGGTGTTTTTTATTTAATATTACTGACTTCATATTATCCTGCTCTTAAATAAAATCTTAAGATAATTGATAAATTTCTAGGGTCATGGCCTACTTAATTTGCTAGGCATTGCAACATATCTTATCGCGTTAAGGTGGGGTGTTGATCAGGACAATCACTTGCATGCATTAATTAAATCTAAGTGCTATTTTTTAGATACAATTTTGTGTATCACTTGCTTATATCAATTTTTTTAAAGTTACTATTTAATTATGATATTGTGTTTAAATCACAGCCAACATATTTATAATATCAACATTTAATCAATTTCTGAATCCAAGTAACATATATATAATATATTGTCATGAAGCCGTCAAATGAATTAATAAGATTACTGTATTTGTCTTATTTGTGTTGTCTTTTTAACCCTCTAAATGTAGGTCTCCTATTCTGTTTGCAGGTCACCCAAGAAAAAGGGTAGAAAAATCCCTGAGAACTCCCCGATTTGGCAGCTTCAATCCATGCAATTCTAAAGGCTGTTCCAATCTCAATGTAACACACACCATGTTTCCTCTCTATGTTTTTTCTCAATGTTTGAATGTTTTTTTTTTCTTTGATATTTTTATGTTTTTTTCTAAAATTCTCTTTGGTGTTTTAATGTTTTTTTTCTTCGGTGTTTATTTTTTTTATCCAAAATCAATGTTTTCTGTAAACGGTCAAATACTTTTATTGTACATTGTAGATATGTATAAATGAATGTGTGGTATTATTAAAATTATTGCAAAGAAAATGTGTTTTTGGTTTTTTTTTTTTTTTAATGAATTGTGATTGGTAAATTTTTGTCTTTCAATGTAGGAGGAGGTCAGTGGACTAAAACACTCTGAGCCCCCCCCCCCCCCACCCACCCCCACCCTTTCCGTTTGTCTTTGGATTCATAAAACTAGAAAAATACCCATACGATACAAATGATCATTCCAAGGTTCATTAGAAATGCAACATGAAATTTGATGAAAATATATATATATGTATCTTGAATAGGTTTTTAAACTGAGTTTAAGAAAGGCCTAAACACTAACATTTTTTTTTAACTTGGATTGTATTGAGGTTTGCATATTAAAACCATTTAGCTAACATGCACTATAATTAATGTTAACATGCAACAAACATGTATTTATGTCAACCTGCGACTTATTTATCTTAACATGCAACATCATTTATATAAACGTTATTTCTGTCAACATGCAAGATACACGTAAGCAAGTTAGCACGCAAGATGATTATGTCAGCATATAAGATGTGGACAGACAACTTATTCTCTTGCATGTTAACATAAATAAGTCACATATTGACATAACTTAACTGAATTTTAGCATAATTATCTTGCATGTTGACATAATTAAATTTCATGTTAATAAGTTGCATGTTACAATGTAACATGTAACAATCTTGCATTTTGCATGCCAATAAAGTTATGTACGGGGTCAAGAGGTCATAGATGTGCGTTTGGATAAACGTTCGACGTAATCTCTGTGTGACGTCATAAAGGGTCGACGCGCGTTTAGTGGATTACATACATGCCGTTGGGTTTGAAAAATAAAGCATTTCGCACGTTAAAAGCAACAATCAGGCAAATTTAAAGTAAGAAATAGTCAGAAATGTAAATATAAGTAATAAGGTATCATTTTTTGAGTTTTATTGAGATGTAAAACGGGTTGGCACATGATTAAATCTTCCATAAAGCCCTTCGGGCTTTATCGGATTTGATCACGTGACCAACCCGTTTTACATCTCAATAAAACTCAAAAAATGATACCTTATTTCTTAATTAACAATAGTCACATGATTATGTAGACATGCAACATATTTATGTCAACAAGCAAGTTAATTATGTTGACATGCAAGTTACCAATTATATAAGAAAATATAATTTTAATACGGGTAAATTTACTTAATAACGCCTGTATTTGACATTTTAGATGCAATATGCAATATAATTATGCAGACATGCGATTTTTGTATGTCAACATGCAAGATAATAATGTCAACATGCGACATTTTTATGTCAAAATGCAAGATAATTATGTCAACATGCGACTTATTAATATCAACAAGGAAGATAATTATGTCAACATGCAACTTATTTATGTTAACATGCGAGATAATTATGTCAACATGCAACTTATCTATATCAAGAGGGACATGGAGACAGCGAACAGCACTCAGTCTCAAAGTCCATTAAACAATATACAAAATCAGAGCAGAGCAAACACGGACCTCCGAAACATCAGAGGTGGGATCAGGTGCCATGGAGGAGTGAGCATCCCCTGCCGACCGGTCACACCTGCCATGTGCTCGTTGTCATGATCAGAAAATAACGGAAAAAATCCGTCGTCAATTCAGTGTATAAATAATGGACTAACAATTGGTATGAAAAACGTCAGTCAGCATTTGACTCAATGATAAATTGTATTAATTTTGCTGACAAGGTCATTGTATCGACCATAGAACTTGCGAAATGATGACTTTAAACGAGCCTGCTGATATTCTTGTTTCATCAACTTGCCTGTCAATACTTTACCTCATTTAAGAAATTGTTCATACGTAGAGCATGCTCTTGCGTATCGAATCAACTGAGAATAAATATACTCCGTATGCAGGTGATGAAGGTATATTGCGGCATAAGTAAGGGACGTTGACGATAGAAAAGTTAAAGTCATCACGTTTATCATATAGCTTGGTTGTTAGAATACCATTAGTGTCTTTTTCAAGTAAAATATCCAAATATGAAGCAGAAGTGTCGGACTCTGTGGTATCTTTTATCTCAAGCTCACCAGGATATATTGTATCGACGTAGGAATGGAAATTATCATTATGAATTGACAATACATCATCGATATATCTAAATGTCGAGTTGAAGGCTACAGCAGGTGTTTTCTTCTTTTCATGCATAAGATTTTGCACAAACTCTGCTTCTGTCATATGAATATAAAAATAGGTCTGCTAATAACGGAGTGCAATTTGTACCCATTAGAATTCCAATAGATTGTTGGAATACCTGGTCTCCAAAAACCACATAGATATTGTCAATCAGAAACTCAAGCATCTTCTTGATGTCAACTTCAGAGTACTTATGTGTGCAATCAGAATCTGTTTTAACAAAAGAATTTTGCAAAAGACCAATGACGAGGTAAGTAAATTTACGATTTCCATTTTTATTGAGAAGCAGCTGTCAATGATATCAAAAAGACTGGATTTTAATTTGTCGTGGGGAATTGTTGTGTATAAAATTGAAAAGTCGGAAGTTTTTAAGCTTTTGATTTTTGTGAAGTCTTGTGATTTCAAATTGTCCAAAAGTTCTTTAGAATTTTTAAGTATCCACATCTGATTCACACCACTTCTTGAATATATAGTTGCACAGTACTCATGAAGTTTTTCCTTCACCACTCTCAGTATCTTAGTGAGGAGTAGCGAAAGAGGCTTGGTTGAGCATTTACTGGAACCTGCAATGTATCTCTGTTTGTAAGGATTCCTATGAAGTTTCGGAATCCAATATATATATAGGGTTCATTCATTTTGGCTCTTTTGAATATTAAAAGTATTCAAAACTGACAGGTGATTTTGAAAAATTTCTTCCCGAGGCCTTCCGATGTGCACACACAGAAGGCCTGGCATGCACTTTGCAATGTCAGCGTCCTACGTTACATCCAAGATGGCGGCCAATGCGGTAAGTTTGTATAGTAAATGATACATCTTGCCTGATTAATAGCATTTTTAACTGCGTCATGTCCATTTTTTTTCATTTATTTGACTAGAACTCAGTTCAATGATATTATACAGACTGTCTTTTGGCCATGAATCACCTGATTTGATCTGCCAACGTACCTATTTACATCGATTAGCTGTTTACATGTAAATGGCATAAGCCTGTATCTTAAAATACACCCAGATTTAACATTTATTACTGCGTCATGGCGATTTTTTTTATTCATTTGACTAGAATTCGGTTCAATGATATTATTCAGACTGTCTTTTGGCCACGAATCACCTGATTTGATCTGCGAACTTACATGTAAACACGAATGACATACATGTATATCATAATACACCCAGATTTAACAAATTCTGAACACTCCATCCAATAGTTTAGTACATAGGAATGAATAAAGAATACTTTTCTAAATTTTAATAGCTATTTGAACATCAGTATGCCAGGGAAATAAAACATGTTTTGAAAAAAGAAAGGGGTCCATCCTTCATGTTACACTCATATGCAAAGAGCCAGTCTACCCCCCCCCCCCCCCCCCCCCTCTAAATCAAACACATCCAATTCCCATTTAGGATACACAGTGTTGTTGGTTTTTTAGTGTTATATATATATATTTATTATACTTTCATGTTAAATACTAAAATCTGATTGGTTTAGACGCAGTTAACAATCTGTTCGATTACCCTGAGCCTTAGCAACACACGTGACAACGGGTAACACAACGGTAATGCCACATGCATGGAAATTATGCGCGTACGGTTCACCGTGGAATTCTCAAAACGTCAGTTGCGCGTTTGAAAGAACCGGAATTAACTTGACGTCAATAAAGCTTGCGTCCGATATAACTTACTTGAAAACAACAAACGACAGACGATACATGCTTGCGAGTGTAGGAAACATGCTTGCGAGACAGAAATAACGAAACTTTTTATGATAAATTACTCTAATTTGAGTATCAAACAAACAATAAGGAGATTATTGAAACGGGGAGTGTGAAAGCTTTCTATACATGAACGTAAAGACGATCGACGGTTTTTTTTATTTTTTGCTGACGTCCTAAATCAATAAGACATTCAGTATAATAAAATAAATGGTGCCTGTTTTGGAGGGTAACATTTGAAATTGACACCCCTCGGAAAACCATTGTCAACCTCCGCTGACGCGTCGGTTGACAATGGTTTTCCTTGGGGTGTCAATTTCAAATGTTACCCTCCAAAACAGGCACCATTTATATAATATAACAGGGTTCGAAATTAACTCATGTCCCTAAGTCCGAGACTAGTAAAAATTGACTAGCAGACTTTGTTAGGTACTAGTCCGTGCGGACTAGTGCAAATCCGGATATGTCTTGAATCAATTCACATTTTATTAATTTTATTTCCGAGTCTCTCAGACCTTTGAAAATAAACGAGAAATGCAACCACGATAAAGTGTTTCCAACTATGTGTGGAAAATTATTTCATTGAATAAATTGATAAAATTTCAAGATTTGCATTATTCTTTTTACATACTAGTGGGCGGATTAGTGGAATACTTTGCGGACTAGTAGAAGTTAGAAGTCACTAGTCCGTGCGGACTAGTGCTAAAAAAAGTTAATTTCGAACCCTGTATAATATATATATATATATATATATATATATATTTATATATTTATATATTTATACATGTATATATATATATATAAAGCACTAAAAAACCAATTGGAATTGAATGTACCAATGTATGCATTGATATCACTGATGATGATGATATGTTAATTTAGTGAATGAGAAATGCATGTAAATGAGAACTAAATATGTTTATATAATTTACGTATAATTGTAAGACAATGTATTTTTACTCGTACATTGTATTGTGAATTTTCATTTGAGTTCTTTATGTCTGCACTGTGTACAGTTATTTTAAACATGAATCATGCTCTCGAATTTTTAATTATATGACACAGGAAATAAAAAAAATGAACTCTGTAATTATAACAGACTTGTTGATTCAACCAGAACAAGAGGCCCAGGGGCCACAGCGCTCACCAGAGCACACCGGGCTTGAATTTACTCCCCCCTTCCAGGCATTCATCATTTGAACAAACTAGAATCTACACTACCTGAGGATGATTCCATATAAATAGCTTTGAAGTACTTGAAAAGAAGATTTTAAAAGGTTTCCCTATATATCCCTATGTAAAACTTTTTGGCGCCACCCTAGCCCCGGGGGTCATGATTTGAACAAACTTGAATCTACACTACCTGAGGATGATTCCACATGAGTTTCATCTTTCCTGGCCCAGTGGTTCTTGAGAAGAAGATTTTTAAAGATATTTCCTATACATGTATATACCAGCTATGTAAAAACTAGGGTCGGCCATTTTGGCCCCACCCTAGCCCAAGGTGTCATGATTTGAACAAATTTGAATCTACACTACCTGAGGATGATTCCACATAAGTTTCATCTTTCCTGGCCCAGTGGTTCTGGAGAAGAAGATTTTTAAAGATTTTTCCTATATATTCCTATGTAAATATTAAACTTGGGTCGGCCATTTTGGCCCCACCCTTGCCCCAGGGGTCATGATTTGAACAAACTTGAATCTACACTACCTGAGAATGATTCCACATGAGTTTCATCTTTCCTGGCCCAGTGGTTCTGGAGAAGAAGATTTTTAAAGATTTTTCCTATATATTCCTATGTAAAACTAAGGTCGGCCATTTTGGCTCCACCCTTGCCTCGGGGGTCATGATTTGAACAAACTTGAATCTACACTACCTGAGGATGCTTCCACATGAGTTTCATCTTTACTGGCCCAGTGGTTCTTGAGAAGAAGATTTTTAAAGATA
>NW_026936872.1:0-73080 GCF_032062105.1 Saccostrea cuccullata
TCATTCACATTATCCATCATAGTAACCATTCCGCCATTATTATCTAAGAGACGACTATGACGTCACAGTATTAAATTCCATTGTTGTAATACAACTTCCATTAAACGCCAAAAAGTCATTTTTAGACCGATTTTCGAGCGGTTTTCAATGTTTGACACTGTTTACAACTCTCTTCCGCACTGGATAAACCACATTTCAACTCTAAGACAGCCTAAATAACGTTCCTATAACGGCACAAACATCACCCTCTCACTATAGCCTCATTTCCGATGTAAACTCACTTATCTCAATAATCTCACAATGGCCGCCATCATTACACACATCTCTCATCTCAAACACCAAGTACCATATGCACCCTCCATGATACTTACCGTTTTTGCCTGCTCCGAGCTTTTATCTGCTTTCAGCTAAATATTTCTAGACCCCCTTCGCATATGCGTAACTAAGGCACTCTGGATGGCTTGGAGCTTAGAAACATCATTTTCCTGACCTTTCACTCAAATTTTAGTGACAGCATCTGAAAGAGCGTAAAATTTCCTATCAAATGAGTGTTTGAAATACAAAATTCATTGAAAAATGACTGAGATATGACCATTTCAATTCATTCACATTATCCATCATAGTAACCATTCCGCCATTATTATCTAAGAGACGACTATGACGTCACAGTATTAAATTCCATTGTTGTAATACAACTTCCATTAAACGCCAAAAAGTCATTTTTAGACCGATTTTCGAGCGGTTTTCAATGTTTGACACTGTTTACAACTCTCTTCCGCACTGGATAAACCACATTTCAACTCTAAGACAGCCTAAATAACGTTCCTATAACGGCACAAACATCACCCTCTCACTATAGCCTCATTTCCGATGTAAACTCACTTATCTCAATAATCTCACAATGGCCGCCATCATTACACACATCTCTCATCTCAAACACCAAGTACCATATGCACCCTCCATGATACTTACCGTTTTTGCCTGCTCCGAGCTTTTATCTGCTTTCAGCTAAATATTTCTAGACCCCCTTCGCATATGCGTAACTAAGGCACTCTGGATGGCTTGGAGCTTAGAAACATCATTTTCCTGACCTTTCACTCAAATTTTAGTGACAGCATCTGAAAGAGCGTAAAATTTCCTATCAAATGAGTGTTTGAAATACAAAATTCATTGAAAAATGACTGAGATATGACCATTTCAATTCATTCACATTATCCATCATAGTAACCATTCCGCCATTATTATCTAAGAGACGACTATGACGTCACAGTATTAAATTCCATTGTTGTAATACAACTTCCATTAAACGCCAAAAAGTCATTTTTAGACCGATTTTCGAGCGGTTTTCAATGTTTGACACTGTTTACAACTCTCTTCCGCACTGGATAAACCACATTTCAACTCTAAGACAGCCTAAATAACGTTCCTATAACGGCACAAACATCACCCTCTCACTATAGCCTCATTTCCGATGTAAACTCACTTATCTCAATAATCTCACAATGGCCGCCATCATTACACACATCTCTCATCTCAAACACCAAGTACCATATGCACCCTCCATGATACTTACCGTTTTTGCCTGCTCCGAGCTTTTATCTGCTTTCAGCTAAATATTTCTAGACCCCCTTCGCATATGCGTAACTAAGGCACTCTGGATGGCTTGGAGCTTAGAAACATCATTTTCCTGACCTTTCACTCAAATTTTAGTGACAGCATCTGAAAGAGCGTAAAATTTCCTATCAAATGAGTGTTTGAAATACAAAATTCATTGAAAAATGACTGAGATATGACCATTTCAATTCATTCACATTATCCATCATAGTAACCATTCCGCCATTATTATCTAAGAGACGACTATGACGTCACAGTATTAAATTCCATTGTTGTAATACAACTTCCATTAAACGCCAAAAAGTCATTTTTAGACCGATTTTCGAGCGGTTTTCAATGTTTGACACTGTTTACAACTCTCTTCCGCACTGGATAAACCACATTTCAACTCTAAGACAGCCTAAATAACGTTCCTATAACGGCACAAACATCACCCTCTCACTATAGCCTCATTTCCGATGTAAACTCACTTATCTCAATAATCTCACAATGGCCGCCATCATTACACACATCTCTCATCTCAAACACCAAGTACCATATGCACCCTCCATGATACTTACCGTTTTTGCCTGCTCCGAGCTTTTATCTGCTTTCAGCTAAATATTTCTAGACCCCCTTCGCATATGCGTAACTAAGGCACTCTGGATGGCTTGGAGCTTAGAAACATCATTTTCCTGACCTTTCACTCAAATTTTAGTGACAGCATCTGAAAGAGCGTAAAATTTCCTATCAAATGAGTGTTTGAAATACAAAATTCATTGAAAAATGACTGAGATATGACCATTTCAATTCATTCACATTATCCATCATAGTAACCATTCCGCCATTATTATCTAAGAGACGACTATGACGTCACAGTATTAAATTCCATTGTTGTAATACAACTTCCATTAAACGCCAAAAAGTCATTTTTAGACCGATTTTCGAGCGGTTTTCAATGTTTGACACTGTTTACAACTCTCTTCCGCACTGGATAAACCACATTTCAACTCTAAGACAGCCTAAATAACGTTCCTATAACGGCACAAACATCACCCTCTCACTATAGCCTCATTTCCGATGTAAACTCACTTATCTCAATAATCTCACAATGGCCGCCATCATTACACACATCTCTCATCTCAAACACCAAGTACCATATGCACCCTCCATGATACTTACCGTTTTTGCCTGCTCCGAGCTTTTATCTGCTTTCAGCTAAATATTTCTAGACCCCCTTCGCATATGCGTAACTAAGGCACTCTGGATGGCTTGGAGCTTAGAAACATCATTTTCCTGACCTTTCACTCAAATTTTAGTGACAGCATCTGAAAGAGCGTAAAATTTCCTATCAAATGAGTGTTTGAAATACAAAATTCATTGAAAAATGACTGAGATATGACCCTTTCAATTCATTCACATTATCCATCATAGTAACCATTCCGCCATTATTATCTAAGAGACGACTATGACGTCACAGTATTAAATTCCATTGTTGTAATACAACTTCCATTAAACGCCAAAAAGTCATTTTTAGACCGATTTTCGAGCGGTTTTCAATGTTTGACACTGTTTACAACTCTCTTCCGCACTGGATAAACCACATTTCAACTCTAAGACAGCCTAAATAACGTTCCTATAACGGCACAAACATCACCCTCTCACTATAGCCTCATTTCCGATGTAAACTCACTTATCTCAATAATCTCACAATGGCCGCCATCATTACACACATCTCTCATCTCAAACACCAAGTACCATATGCACCCTCCATGATACTTACCGTTTTTGCCTGCTCCGAGCTTTTATCTGCTTTCAGCTAAATATTTCTAGACCCCCTTCGCATATGCGTAACTAAGGCACTCTGGATGGCTTGGAGCTTAGAAACATCATTTTCCTGACCTTTCACTCAAATTTTAGTGACAGCATCTGAAAGAGCGTAAAATTTCCTATCAAATGAGTGTTTGAAATACAAAATTCATTGAAAAATGACTGAGATATGACCATTTCAATTCATTCACATTATCCATCATAGTAACCATTCCGCCATTATTATCTAAGAGACGACTATGACGTCACAGTATTAAATTCCATTGTTGTAATACAACTTCCATTAAACGCCAAAAAGTCATTTTTAGACCGATTTTCGAGCGGTTTTCAATGTTTGACACTGTTTACAACTCTCTTCCGCACTGGATAAACCACATTTCAACTCTAAGACAGCCTAAATAACGTTCCTATAACGGCACAAACATCACCCTCTCACTATAGCCTCATTTCCGATGTAAACTCACTTATCTCAATAATCTCACAATGGCCGCCATCATTACACACATCTCTCATCTCAAACACCAAGTACCATATGCACCCTCCATGATACTTACCGTTTTTGCCTGCTCCGAGCTTTTATCTGCTTTCAGCTAAATATTTCTAGACCCCCTTCGCATATGCGTAACTAAGGCACTCTGGATGGCTTGGAGCTTAGAAACATCATTTTCCTGACCTTTCACTCAAATTTTAGTGACAGCATCTGAAAGAGCGTAAAATTTCCTATCAAATGAGTGTTTGAAATACAAAATTCATTGAAAAATGACTGAGATATGACCATTTCAATTCATTCACATTATCCATCATAGTAACCATTCCGCCATTATTATCTAAGAGACGACTATGACGTCACAGTATTAAATTCCATTGTTGTAATACAACTTCCATTAAACGCCAAAAAGTCATTTTTAGACCGATTTTCGAGCGGTTTTCAATGTTTGACACTGTTTACAACTCTCTTCCGCACTGGATAAACCACATTTCAACTCTAAGACAGCCTAAATAACGTTCCTATAACGGCACAAACATCACCCTCTCACTATAGCCTCATTTCCGATGTAAACTCACTTATCTCAATAATCTCACAATGGCCGCCATCATTACACACATCTCTCATCTCAAACACCAAGTACCATATGCACCCTCCATGATACTTACCGTTTTTGCCTGCTCCGAGCTTTTATCTGCTTTCAGCTAAATATTTCTAGACCCCCTTCGCATATGCGTAACTAAGGCACTCTGGATGGCTTGGAGCTTAGAAACATCATTTTCCTGACCTTTCACTCAAATTTTAGTGACAGCATCTGAAAGAGCGTAAAATTTCCTATCAAATGAGTGTTTGAAATACAAAATTCATTGAAAAATGACTGAGATATGACCATTTCAATTCATTCACATTATCCATCATAGTAACCATTCCGCCATTATTATCTAAGAGACGACTATGACGTCACAGTATTAAATTCCATTGTTGTAATACAACTTCCATTAAACGCCAAAAAGTCATTTTTAGACCGATTTTCGAGCGGTTTTCAATGTTTGACACTGTTTACAACTCTCTTCCGCACTGGATAAACCACATTTCAACTCTAAGACAGCCTAAATAACGTTCCTATAACGGCACAAACATCACCCTCTCACTATAGCCTCATTTCCGATGTAAACTCACTTATCTCAATAATCTCACAATGGCCGCCATCATTACACACATCTCTCATCTCAAACACCAAGTACCATATGCACCCTCCATGATACTTACCGTTTTTGCCTGCTCCGAGCTTTTATCTGCTTTCAGCTAAATATTTCTAGACCCCCTTCGCATATGCGTAACTAAGGCACTCTGGATGGCTTGGAGCTTAGAAACATCATTTTCCTGACCTTTCACTCAAATTTTAGTGACAGCATCTGAAAGAGCGTAAAATTTCCTATCAAATGAGTGTTTGAAATACAAAATTCATTGAAAAATGACTGAGATATGACCATTTCAATTCATTCACATTATCCATCATAGTAACCATTCCGCCATTATTATCTAAGAGACGACTATGACGTCACAGTATTAAATTCCATTGTTGTAATACAACTTCCATTAAACGCCAAAAAGTCATTTTTAGACCGATTTTCGAGCGGTTTTCAATGTTTGACACTGTTTACAACTCTCTTCCGCACTGGATAAACCACATTTCAACTCTAAGACAGCCTAAATAACGTTCCTATAACGGCACAAACATCACCCTCTCACTATAGCCTCATTTCCGATGTAAACTCACTTATCTCAATAATCTCACAATGGCCGCCATCATTACACACATCTCTCATCTCAAACACCAAGTACCATATGCACCCTCCATGATACTTACCGTTTTTGCCTGCTCCGAGCTTTTATCTGCTTTCAGCTAAATATTTCTAGACCCCCTTCGCATATGCGTAACTAAGGCACTCTGGATGGCTTGGAGCTTAGAAACATCATTTTCCTGACCTTTCACTCAAATTTTAGTGACAGCATCTGAAAGAGCGTAAAATTTCCTATCAAATGAGTGTTTGAAATACAAAATTCATTGAAAAATGACTGAGATATGACCATTTCAATTCATTCACATTATCCATCATAGTAACCATTCCGCCATTATTATCTAAGAGACGACTATGACGTCACAGTATTAAATTCCATTGTTGTAATACAACTTCCATTAAACGCCAAAAAGTCATTTTTAGACCGATTTTCGAGCGGTTTTCAATGTTTGACACTGTTTACAACTCTCTTCCGCACTGGATAAACCACATTTCAACTCTAAGACAGCCTAAATAACGTTCCTATAACGGCACAAACATCACCCTCTCACTATAGCCTCATTTCCGATGTAAACTCACTTATCTCAATAATCTCACAATGGCCGCCATCATTACACACATCTCTCATCTCAAACACCAAGTACCATATGCACCCTCCATGATACTTACCGTTTTTGCCTGCTCCGAGCTTTTATCTGCTTTCAGCTAAATATTTCTAGACCCCCTTCGCATATGCGTAACTAAGGCACTCTGGATGGCTTGGAGCTTAGAAACATCATTTTCCTGACCTTTCACTCAAATTTTAGTGACAGCATCTGAAAGAGCGTAAAATTTCCTATCAAATGAGTGTTTGAAATACAAAATTCATTGAAAAATGACTGAGATATGACCATTTCAATTCATTCACATTATCCATCATAGTAACCATTCCGCCATTATTATCTAAGAGACGACTATGACGTCACAGTATTAAATTCCATTGTTGTAATACAACTTCCATTAAACGCCAAAAAGTCATTTTTAGACCGATTTTCGAGCGGTTTTCAATGTTTGACACTGTTTACAACTCTCTTCCGCACTGGATAAACCACATTTCAACTCTAAGACAGCCTAAATAACGTTCCTATAACGGCACAAACATCACCCTCTCACTATAGCCTCATTTCCGATGTAAACTCACTTATCTCAATAATCTCACAATGGCCGCCATCATTACACACATCTCTCATCTCAAACACCAAGTACCATATGCACCCTCCATGATACTTACCGTTTTTGCCTGCTCCGAGCTTTTATCTGCTTTCAGCTAAATATTTCTAGACCCCCTTCGCATATGCGTAACTAAGGCACTCTGGATGGCTTGGAGCTTAGAAACATCATTTTCCTGACCTTTCACTCAAATTTTAGTGACAGCATCTGAAAGAGCGTAAAATTTCCTATCAAATGAGTGTTTGAAATACAAAATTCATTGAAAAATGACTGAGATATGACCATTTCAATTCATTCACATTATCCATCATAGTAACCATTCCGCCATTATTATCTAAGAGACGACTATGACGTCACAGTATTAAATTCCATTGTTGTAATACAACTTCCATTAAACGCCAAAAAGTCATTTTTAGACCGATTTTCGAGCGGTTTTCAATGTTTGACACTGTTTACAACTCTCTTCCGCACTGGATAAACCACATTTCAACTCTAAGACAGCCTAAATAACGTTCCTATAACGGCACAAACATCACCCTCTCACTATAGCCTCATTTCCGATGTAAACTCACTTATCTCAATAATCTCACAATGGCCGCCATCATTACACACATCTCTCATCTCAAACACCAAGTACCATATGCACCCTCCATGATACTTACCGTTTTTGCCTGCTCCGAGCTTTTATCTGCTTTCAGCTAAATATTTCTAGACCCCCTTCGCATATGCGTAACTAAGGCACTCTGGATGGCTTGGAGCTTAGAAACATCATTTTCCTGACCTTTCACTCAAATTTTAGTGACAGCATCTGAAAGAGCGTAAAATTTCCTATCAAATGAGTGTTTGAAATACAAAATTCATTGAAAAATGACTGAGATATGACCATTTCAATTCATTCACATTATCCATCATAGTAACCATTCCGCCATTATTATCTAAGAGACGACTATGACGTCACAGTATTAAATTCCATTGTTGTAATACAACTTCCATTAAACGCCAAAAAGTCATTTTTAGACCGATTTTCGAGCGGTTTTCAATGTTTGACACTGTTTACAACTCTCTTCCGCACTGGATAAACCACATTTCAACTCTAAGACAGCCTAAATAACGTTCCTATAACGGCACAAACATCACCCTCTCACTATAGCCTCATTTCCGATGTAAACTCACTTATCTCAATAATCTCACAATGGCCGCCATCATTACACACATCTCTCATCTCAAACACCAAGTACCATATGCACCCTCCATGATACTTACCGTTTTTGCCTGCTCCGAGCTTTTATCTGCTTTCAGCTAAATATTTCTAGACCCCCTTCGCATATGCGTAACTAAGGCACTCTGGATGGCTTGGAGCTTAGAAACATCATTTTCCTGACCTTTCACTCAAATTTTAGTGACAGCATCTGAAAGAGCGTAAAATTTCCTATCAAATGAGTGTTTGAAATACAAAATTCATTGAAAAATGACTGAGATATGACCATTTCAATTCATTCACATTATCCATCATAGTAACCATTCCGCCATTATTATCTAAGAGACGACTATGACGTCACAGTATTAAATTCCATTGTTGTAATACAACTTCCATTAAACGCCAAAAAGTCATTTTTAGACCGATTTTCGAGCGGTTTTCAATGTTTGACACTGTTTACAACTCTCTTCCGCACTGGATAAACCACATTTCAACTCTAAGACAGCCTAAATAACGTTCCTATAACGGCACAAACATCACCCTCTCACTATAGCCTCATTTCCGATGTAAACTCACTTATCTCAATAATCTCACAATGGCCGCCATCATTACACACATCTCTCATCTCAAACACCAAGTACCATATGCACCCTCCATGATACTTACCGTTTTTGCCTGCTCCGAGCTTTTATCTGCTTTCAGCTAAATATTTCTAGACCCCCTTCGCATATGCGTAACTAAGGCACTCTGGATGGCTTGGAGCTTAGAAACATCATTTTCCTGACCTTTCACTCAAATTTTAGTGACAGCATCTGAAAGAGCGTAAAATTTCCTATCAAATGAGTGTTTGAAATACAAAATTCATTGAAAAATGACTGAGATATGACCATTTCAATTCATTCACATTATCCATCATAGTAACCATTCCGCCATTATTATCTAAGAGACGACTATGACGTCACAGTATTAAATTCCATTGTTGTAATACAACTTCCATTAAACGCCAAAAAGTCATTTTTAGACCGATTTTCGAGCGGTTTTCAATGTTTGACACTGTTTACAACTCTCTTCCGCACTGGATAAACCACATTTCAACTCTAAGACAGCCTAAATAACGTTCCTATAACGGCACAAACATCACCCTCTCACTATAGCCTCATTTCCGATGTAAACTCACTTATCTCAATAATCTCACAATGGCCGCCATCATTACACACATCTCTCATCTCAAACACCAAGTACCATATGCACCCTCCATGATACTTACCGTTTTTGCCTGCTCCGAGCTTTTATCTGCTTTCAGCTAAATATTTCTAGACCCCCTTCGCATATGCGTAACTAAGGCACTCTGGATGGCTTGGAGCTTAGAAACATCATTTTCCTGACCTTTCACTCAAATTTTAGTGACAGCATCTGAAAGAGCGTAAAATTTCCTATCAAATGAGTGTTTGAAATACAAAATTCATTGAAAAATGACTGAGATATGACCATTTCAATTCATTCACATTATCCATCATAGTAACCATTCCGCCATTATTATCTAAGAGACGACTATGACGTCACAGTATTAAATTCCATTGTTGTAATACAACTTCCATTAAACGCCAAAAAGTCATTTTTAGACCGATTTTCGAGCGGTTTTCAATGTTTGACACTGTTTACAACTCTCTTCCGCACTGGATAAACCACATTTCAACTCTAAGACAGCCTAAATAACGTTCCTATAACGGCACAAACATCACCCTCTCACTATAGCCTCATTTCCGATGTAAACTCACTTATCTCAATAATCTCACAATGGCCGCCATCATTACACACATCTCTCATCTCAAACACCAAGTACCATATGCACCCTCCATGATACTTACCGTTTTTGCCTGCTCCGAGCTTTTATCTGCTTTCAGCTAAATATTTCTAGACCCCCTTCGCATATGCGTAACTAAGGCACTCTGGATGGCTTGGAGCTTAGAAACATCATTTTCCTGACCTTTCACTCAAATTTTAGTGACAGCATCTGAAAGAGCGTAAAATTTCCTATCAAATGAGTGTTTGAAATACAAAATTCATTGAAAAATGACTGAGATATGACCATTTCAATTCATTCACATTATCCATCATAGTAACCATTCCGCCATTATTATCTAAGAGACGACTATGACGTCACAGTATTAAATTCCATTGTTGTAATACAACTTCCATTAAACGCCAAAAAGTCATTTTTAGACCGATTTTCGAGCGGTTTTCAATGTTTGACACTGTTTACAACTCTCTTCCGCACTGGATAAACCACATTTCAACTCTAAGACAGCCTAAATAACGTTCCTATAACGGCACAAACATCACCCTCTCACTATAGCCTCATTTCCGATGTAAACTCACTTATCTCAATAATCTCACAATGGCCGCCATCATTACACACATCTCTCATCTCAAACACCAAGTACCATATGCACCCTCCATGATACTTACCGTTTTTGCCTGCTCCGAGCTTTTATCTGCTTTCAGCTAAATATTTCTAGACCCCCTTCGCATATGCGTAACTAAGGCACTCTGGATGGCTTGGAGCTTAGAAACATCATTTTCCTGACCTTTCACTCAAATTTTAGTGACAGCATCTGAAAGAGCGTAAAATTTCCTATCAAATGAGTGTTTGAAATACAAAATTCATTGAAAAATGACTGAGATATGACCATTTCAATTCATTCACATTATCCATCATAGTAACCATTCCGCCATTATTATCTAAGAGACGACTATGACGTCACAGTATTAAATTCCATTGTTGTAATACAACTTCCATTAAACGCCAAAAAGTCATTTTTAGACCGATTTTCGAGCGGTTTTCAATGTTTGACACTGTTTACAACTCTCTTCCGCACTGGATAAACCACATTTCAACTCTAAGACAGCCTAAATAACGTTCCTATAACGGCACAAACATCACCCTCTCACTATAGCCTCATTTCCGATGTAAACTCACTTATCTCAATAATCTCACAATGGCCGCCATCATTACACACATCTCTCATCTCAAACACCAAGTACCATATGCACCCTCCATGATACTTACCGTTTTTGCCTGCTCCGAGCTTTTATCTGCTTTCAGCTAAATATTTCTAGACCCCCTTCGCATATGCGTAACTAAGGCACTCTGGATGGCTTGGAGCTTAGAAACATCATTTTCCTGACCTTTCACTCAAATTTTAGTGACAGCATCTGAAAGAGCGTAAAATTTCCTATCAAATGAGTGTTTGAAATACAAAATTCATTGAAAAATGACTGAGATATGACCATTTCAATTCATTCACATTATCCATCATAGTAACCATTCCGCCATTATTATCTAAGATACGACTATGACGTCACAGTATTAAATTCCATTGTTGTAATACAACTTCCATTAAACGCCAAAAAGTCATTTTTAGACCGATTTTCGAGCGGTTTTCAATGTTTGACACTGTTTACAACTCTCTTCCGCACTGGATAAACCACATTTCAACTCTAAGACAGCCTAAATAACGTTCCTATAACGGCACAAACATCACCCTCTCACTATAGCCTCATTTCCGATGTAAACTCACTTATCTCAATAATCTCACAATGGCCGCCATCATTACACACATCTCTCATCTCAAACACCAAGTACCATATGCACCCTCCATGATACTTACCGTTTTTGCCTGCTCCGAGCTTTTATCTGCTTTCAGCTAAATATTTCTAGACCATTTCTAAATTCATTCATCATTTTTACCTTTCATCAAATTTTAGTGACAATCTGAAAGAGCGTAAAATTTCCTATCAAGTGAGTGTTTGAAATACAAAATTCATTGAAAAATGCCTGAGATATGACCATTTCAATTCATTCACATTATCCATCATAGTAACCATTCCGCCATTATTATCTAAGAGACGACTATGACGTCACAGTATTAAATTCCATTGTTGTAATACAACTTCCATTAAACGCCAAAAAGTCATTTTTAGACCGATTTTCGAGCGGTTTTCAATGTTTGACACTGTTTACAACTCTCTTCCGCACTGGATAAACCACATTTCAACTCTAAGACAGCCTAAATAACGTTCCTATAACGGCACAAACATCACCCTCTCACTATAGCCTCATTTCCGATGTAAACTCACTTATCTCAATAATCTCACAATGGCCGCCATCATTACACACATCTCTCATCTCAAACACCAAGTACCATATGCACCCTCCATGATACTTACCGTTTTTGCCTGCTCCGAGCTTTTATCTGCTTTCAGCTAAATATTTCTAGACCCCCTTCGCATATGCGTAACTAAGGCACTCTGGATGGCTTGGAGCTTAGAAACATCATTTTCCTGACCTTTCACTCAAATTTTAGTGACAGCATAAAATTTGAAAGAGCGTAAAATTTCCTATCAAATGAGTTTGAAATACAAAATTCATTGAAAAATGACTGTAAATATGACCAATAATTTCAATTCATTCACATTATCCATCATAGTAACCAGCTTTTTCCGCCATTATTATCTAAGAGACGACATATGACGTCACAGTATTAAATTCCATTGTTCAATACAACTTCCATTAAACGCCAAAAAGTACAACATTTTTAAACCGATTTTCGAGCGGTTTTCAATGTTTGACACTGTTTACAACTCTCTTCCGCACTGGATAAACCACATTTCAACTCTAAGACAGCCTAAATAACGTTCCTATAACGGCACAAACATCACCCTCTCACTATAGCCTCATTTCCGATGTAAACTCACTTATCTCAATAATCTCACAATGGCCGCCATCATTACACACATCTCTCATCTCAAACACCAAGTACCATATGCACCCTCCATGATACTTACCGTTTTTGCCTGCCGAGCTTTTATCTGCTTTCAGCTAAATATTTCTAGACCCCCTTCGCATATGCGTAACTAAGGCACTCTGGATGGCTTGGAGCTTAGAAACATCATTTTCCTGACCTTTCACTCAAATTTTAGTGACAGCATCTGAAAGAGCGTAAAATTTCCTATCAAATGAGTGTTTGAAATACAAAATTCATTGAAAAATGACTGAGATATGACCATTTCAATTCATTCACATTATCCATCATAGTAACCATTCCGCCATTATTATCTAAGAGACGACTATGACGTCACAGTATTAAATTCCATTGTTGTAATACAACTTCCATTAAACGCCAAAAAGTCATTTTTAGACCGATTTTCGAGCGGTTTTCAATGTTTGACACTGTTTACAACTCTCTTCCGCACTGGATAAACCACATTTCAACTCTAAGACAGCCTAAATAACGTTCCTATAACGGCACAAACATCACCCTCTCACTATAGCCTCATTTCCGATGTAAACTCACTTATCTCAATAATCTCACAATGGCCGCCATCATTACACACATCTCTCATCTCAAACACCAAGTACCATATGCACCCTCCATGATACTTACCGTTTTTGCCTGCTCCGAGCTTTTATCTGCTTTCAGCTAAATATTTCTAGACCCCCTTCGCATATGCGTAACTAAGGCACTCTGGATGGCTTGGAGCTTAGAAACATCATTTTCCTGACCTTTCACTCAAATTTTAGTGACAGCATCTGAAAGAGCGTAAAATTTCCTATCAAATGAGTGTTTGAAATACAAAATTCATTGAAAAATGACTGAGATATGACCATTTCAATTCATTCACATTATCCATCATAGTAACCATTCCGCCATTATTATCTAAGAGACGACTATGACGTCACAGTATTAAATTCCATTGTTGTAATACAACTTCCATTAAACGCCAAAAAGTCATTTTTAGACCGATTTTCGAGCGGTTTTCAATGTTTGACACTGTTTACAACTCTCTTCCGCACTGGATAAACCACATTTCAACTCTAAGACAGCCTAAATAACGTTCCTATAACGGCACAAACATCACCCTCTCACTATAGCCTCATTTCCGATGTAAACTCACTTATCTCAATAATCTCACAATGGCCGCCATCATTACACACATCTCTCATCTCAAACACCAAGTACCATATGCACCCTCCATGATACTTACCGTTTTTGCCTGCTCCGAGCTTTTATCTGCTTTCAGCTAAATATTTCTAGACCCCCTTCGCATATGCGTAACTAAGGCACTCTGGATGGCTTGGAGCTTAGAAACATCATTTTCCTGACCTTTCACTCAAATTTTAGTGACAGCATCTGAAAGAGCGTAAAATTTCCTATCAAATGAGTGTTTGAAATACAAAATTCATTGAAAAATGACTGAGATATGACCATTTCAATTCATTCACATTATCCATCATAGTAACCATTCCGCCATTATTATCTAAGAGACGACTATGACGTCACAGTATTAAATTCCATTGTTGTAATACAACTTCCATTAAACGCCAAAAAGTCATTTTTAGACCGATTTTCGAGCGGTTTTCAATGTTTGACACTGTTTACAACTCTCTTCCGCACTGGATAAACCACATTTCAACTCTAAGACAGCCTAAATAACGTTCCTATAACGGCACAAACATCACCCTCTCACTATAGCCTCATTTCCGATGTAAACTCACTTATCTCAATAATCTCACAATGGCCGCCATCATTACACACATCTCTCATCTCAAACACCAAGTACCATATGCACCCTCCATGATACTTACCGTTTTTGCCTGCTCCGAGCTTTTATCTGCTT
Organism: Saccostrea cuccullata; assembly: GCF_032062105.1. NCBI lineage: Eukaryota > Metazoa > Mollusca > Bivalvia > Ostreida > Ostreidae > Saccostrea > Saccostrea cuccullata. Next base: position 14,801 of record NW_026936872.1, read on the forward strand.
TCAGCTAAATATTTCTAGACCCCCTTCGCATATGCGTAACTAAGGCACTCTGGATGGCTTGGAGCTTAGAAACATCATTTTCCTGACCTTTCACTCAAATTTTAGTGACAGCATCTGAAAGAGCGTAAAATTTCCTATCAAATGAGTGTTTGAAATACAAAATTCATTGAAAAATGACTGAGATATGACCATTTCAATTCATTCACATTATCCATCATAGTAACCATTCCGCCATTATTATCTAAGAGACGACTATGACGTCACAGTATTAAATTCCATTGTTGTAATACAACTTCCATTAAACGCCAAAAAGTCATTTTTAGACCGATTTTCGAGCGGTTTTCAATGTTTGACACTGTTTACAACTCTCTTCCGCACTGGATAAACCACATTTCAACTCTAAGACAGCCTAAATAACGTTCCTATAACGGCACAAACATCACCCTCTCACTATAGCCTCATTTCCGATGTAAACTCACTTATCTCAATAATCTCACAATGGCCGCCATCATTACACACATCTCTCATCTCAAACACCAAGTACCATATGCACCCTCCATGATACTTACCGTTTTTGCCTGCTCCGAGCTTTTATCTGCTTTCAGCTAAATATTTCTAGACCCCCTTCGCATATGCGTAACTAAGGCACTCTGGATGGCTTGGAGCTTAGAAACATCATTTTCCTGACCTTTCACTCAAATTTTAGTGACAGCATCTGAAAGAGCGTAAAATTTCCTATCAAATGAGTGTTTGAAATACAAAATTCATTGAAAAATGACTGAGATATGACCATTTCAATTCATTCACATTATCCATCATAGTAACCATTCCGCCATTATTATCTAAGAGACGACTATGACGTCACAGTATTAAATTCCATTGTTGTAATACAACTTCCATTAAACGCCAAAAAGTCATTTTTAGACCGATTTTCGAGCGGTTTTCAATGTTTGACACTGTTTACAACTCTCTTCCGCACTGGATAAACCACATTTCAACTCTAAGACAGCCTAAATAACGTTCCTATAACGGCACAAACATCACCCTCTCACTATAGCCTCATTTCCGATGTAAACTCACTTATCTCAATAATCTCACAATGGCCGCCATCATTACACACATCTCTCATCTCAAACACCAAGTACCATATGCACCCTCCATGATACTTACCGTTTTTGCCTGCTCCGAGCTTTTATCTGCTTTCAGCTAAATATTTCTAGACCCCCTTCGCATATGCGTAACTAAGGCACTCTGGATGGCTTGGAGCTTAGAAACATCATTTTCCTGACCTTTCACTCAAATTTTAGTGACAGCATCTGAAAGAGCGTAAAATTTCCTATCAAATGAGTGTTTGAAATACAAAATTCATTGAAAAATGACTGAGATATGACCATTTCAATTCATTCACATTATCCATCATAGTAACCATTCCGCCATTATTATCTAAGAGACGACTATGACGTCACAGTATTAAATTCCATTGTTGTAATACAACTTCCATTAAACGCCAAAAAGTCATTTTTAGACCGATTTTCGAGCGGTTTTCAATGTTTGACACTGTTTACAACTCTCTTCCGCACTGGATAAACCACATTTCAACTCTAAGACAGCCTAAATAACGTTCCTATAACGGCACAAACATCACCCTCTCACTATAGCCTCATTTCCGATGTAAACTCACTTATCTCAATAATCTCACAATGGCCGCCATCATTACACACATCTCTCATCTCAAACACCAAGTACCATATGCACCCTCCATGATACTTACCGTTTTTGCCTGCTCCGAGCTTTTATCTGCTTTCAGCTAAATATTTCTAGACCCCCTTCGCATATGCGTAACTAAGGCACTCTGGATGGCTTGGAGCTTAGAAACATCATTTTCCTGACCTTTCACTCAAATTTTAGTGACAGCATCTGAAAGAGCGTAAAATTTCCTATCAAATGAGTGTTTGAAATACAAAATTCATTGAAAAATGACTGAGATATGACCATTTCAATTCATTCACATTATCCATCATAGTAACCATTCCGCCATTATTATCTAAGAGACGACTATGACGTCACAGTATTAAATTCCATTGTTGTAATACAACTTCCATTAAACGCCAAAAAGTCATTTTTAGACCGATTTTCGAGCGGTTTTCAATGTTTGACACTGTTTACAACTCTCTTCCGCACTGGATAAACCACATTTCAACTCTAAGACAGCCTAAATAACGTTCCTATAACGGCACAAACATCACCCTCTCACTATAGCCTCATTTCCGATGTAAACTCACTTATCTCAATAATCTCACAATGGCCGCCATCATTACACACATCTCTCATCTCAAACACCAAGTACCATATGCACCCTCCATGATACTTACCGTTTTTGCCTGCTCCGAGCTTTTATCTGCTTTCAGCTAAATATTTCTAGACCCCCTTCGCATATGCGTAACTAAGGCACTCTGGATGGCTTGGAGCTTAGAAACATCATTTTCCTGACCTTTCACTCAAATTTTAGTGACAGCATCTGAAAGAGCGTAAAATTTCCTATCAAATGAGTGTTTGAAATACAAAATTCATTGAAAAATGACTGAGATATGACCATTTCAATTCATTCACATTATCCATCATAGTAACCATTCCGCCATTATTATCTAAGAGACGACTATGACGTCACAGTATTAAATTCCATTGTTGTAATACAACTTCCATTAAACGCCAAAAAGTCATTTTTAGACCGATTTTCGAGCGGTTTTCAATGTTTGACACTGTTTACAACTCTCTTCCGCACTGGATAAACCACATTTCAACTCTAAGACAGCCTAAATAACGTTCCTATAACGGCACAAACATCACCCTCTCACTATAGCCTCATTTCCGATGTAAACTCACTTATCTCAATAATCTCACAATGGCCGCCATCATTACACACATCTCTCATCTCAAACACCAAGTACCATATGCACCCTCCATGATACTTACCGTTTTTGCCTGCTCCGAGCTTTTATCTGCTTTCAGCTAAATATTTCTAGACCCCCTTCGCATATGCGTAACTAAGGCACTCTGGATGGCTTGGAGCTTAGAAACATCATTTTCCTGACCTTTCACTCAAATTTTAGTGACAGCATCTGAAAGAGCGTAAAATTTCCTATCAAATGAGTGTTTGAAATACAAAATTCATTGAAAAATGACTGAGATATGACCATTTCAATTCATTCACATTATCCATCATAGTAACCATTCCGCCATTATTATCTAAGAGACGACTATGACGTCACAGTATTAAATTCCATTGTTGTAATACAACTTCCATTAAACGCCAAAAAGTCATTTTTAGACCGATTTTCGAGCGGTTTTCAATGTTTGACACTGTTTACAACTCTCTTCCGCACTGGATAAACCACATTTCAACTCTAAGACAGCCTAAATAACGTTCCTATAACGGCACAAACATCACCCTCTCACTATAGCCTCATTTCCGATGTAAACTCACTTATCTCAATAATCTCACAATGGCCGCCATCATTACACACATCTCTCATCTCAAACACCAAGTACCATATGCACCCTCCATGATACTTACCGTTTTTGCCTGCTCCGAGCTTTTATCTGCTTTCAGCTAAATATTTCTAGACCCCCTTCGCATATGCGTAACTAAGGCACTCTGGATGGCTTGGAGCTTAGAAACATCATTTTCCTGACCTTTCACTCAAATTTTAGTGACAGCATCTGAAAGAGCGTAAAATTTCCTATCAAATGAGTGTTTGAAATACAAAATTCATTGAAAAATGACTGAGATATGACCATTTCAATTCATTCACATTATCCATCATAGTAACCATTCCGCCATTATTATCTAAGAGACGACTATGACGTCACAGTATTAAATTCCATTGTTGTAATACAACTTCCATTAAACGCCAAAAAGTCATTTTTAGACCGATTTTCGAGCGGTTTTCAATGTTTGACACTGTTTACAACTCTCTTCCGCACTGGATAAACCACATTTCAACTCTAAGACAGCCTAAATAACGTTCCTATAACGGCACAAACATCACCCTCTCACTATAGCCTCATTTCCGATGTAAACTCACTTATCTCAATAATCTCACAATGGCCGCCATCATTACACACATCTCTCATCTCAAACACCAAGTACCATATGCACCCTCCATGATACTTACCGTTTTTGCCTGCTCCGAGCTTTTATCTGCTTTCAGCTAAATATTTCTAGACCCCCTTCGCATATGCGTAACTAAGGCACTCTGGATGGCTTGGAGCTTAGAAACATCATTTTCCTGACCTTTCACTCAAATTTTAGTGACAGCATCTGAAAGAGCGTAAAATTTCCTATCAAATGAGTGTTTGAAATACAAAATTCATTGAAAAATGACTGAGATATGACCATTTCAATTCATTCACATTATCCATCATAGTAACCATTCCGCCATTATTATCTAAGAGACGACTATGACGTCACAGTATTAAATTCCATTGTTGTAATACAACTTCCATTAAACGCCAAAAAGTCATTTTTAGACCGATTTTCGAGCGGTTTTCAATGTTTGACACTGTTTACAACTCTCTTCCGCACTGGATAAACCACATTTCAACTCTAAGACAGCCTAAATAACGTTCCTATAACGGCACAAACATCACCCTCTCACTATAGCCTCATTTCCGATGTAAACTCACTTATCTCAATAATCTCACAATGGCCGCCATCATTACACACATCTCTCATCTCAAACACCAAGTACCATATGCACCCTCCATGATACTTACCGTTTTTGCCTGCTCCGAGCTTTTATCTGCTTTCAGCTAAATATTTCTAGACCCCCTTCGCATATGCGTAACTAAGGCACTCTGGATGGCTTGGAGCTTAGAAACATCATTTTCCTGACCTTTCACTCAAATTTTAGTGACAGCATCTGAAAGAGCGTAAAATTTCCTATCAAATGAGTGTTTGAAATACAAAATTCATTGAAAAATGACTGAGATATGACCATTTCAATTCATTCACATTATCCATCATAGTAACCATTCCGCCATTATTATCTAAGAGACGACTATGACGTCACAGTATTAAATTCCATTGTTGTAATACAACTTCCATTAAACGCCAAAAAGTCATTTTTAGACCGATTTTCGAGCGGTTTTCAATGTTTGACACTGTTTACAACTCTCTTCCGCACTGGATAAACCACATTTCAACTCTAAGACAGCCTAAATAACGTTCCTATAACGGCACAAACATCACCCTCTCACTATAGCCTCATTTCCGATGTAAACTCACTTATCTCAATAATCTCACAATGGCCGCCATCATTACACACATCTCTCATCTCAAACACCAAGTACCATATGCACCCTCCATGATACTTACCGTTTTTGCCTGCTCCGAGCTTTTATCTGCTTTCAGCTAAATATTTCTAGACCCCCTTCGCATATGCGTAACTAAGGCACTCTGGATGGCTTGGAGCTTAGAAACATCATTTTCCTGACCTTTCACTCAAATTTTAGTGACAGCATCTGAAAGAGCGTAAAATTTCCTATCAAATGAGTGTTTGAAATACAAAATTCATTGAAAAATGACTGAGATATGACCATTTCAATTCATTCACATTATCCATCATAGTAACCATTCCGCCATTATTATCTAAGAGACGACTATGACGTCACAGTATTAAATTCCGTTGTTGTAATACAACTCCCATTAAACGCCAAAAAGTCATTTTTAGACCGATTTTCGAGCGGTTTTCAATGTTTGACACTGTTTACAACTCTCTTCCGCACTGGATAAACCACATTTCAACTCTAAGACAGCCTAAATAACGTTCCTATAACGGCACAAACATCACCCTCTCACTATAGCCTCATTTCCGATGTAAACTCACTTATCTCAATAATCTCACAATGGCCGCCATCATTACACACATCTCTCATCTCAAACACCAAGTACCATATGCACCCTCCATGATACTTACCGTTTTTGCCTGCTCCGAGCTTTTATCTGCTTTCAGCTAAATATTTCTAGACCCCCTTCGCATATGCGTAACTAAGGCACTCTGGATGGCTTGGAGCTTAGAAACATCATTTTCCTGACCTTTCACTCAAATTTTAGTGACAGCATCTGAAAGAGCGTAAAATTTCCTATCAAATGAGTGTTTGAAATACAAAATTCATTGAAAAATGACTGAGATATGACCATTTCAATTCATTCACATTATCCATCATAGTAACCATTCCGCCATTATTATCTAAGAGACGACTATGACGTCACAGTATTAAATTCCATTGTTGTAATACAACTTCCATTAAACGCCAAAAAGTCATTTTTAGACCGATTTTCGAGCGGTTTTCAATGTTTGACACTGTTTACAACTCTCTTCCGCACTGGATAAACCACATTTCAACTCTAAGACAGCCTAAATAACGTTCCTATAACGGCACAAACATCACCCTCTCACTATAGCCTCATTTCCGATGTAAACTCACTTATCTCAATAATCTCACAATGGCCGCCATCATTACACACATCTCTCATCTCAAACACCAAGTACCATATGCACCCTCCATGATACTTACCGTTTTTGCCTGCTCCGAGCTTTTATCTGCTTTCAGCTAAATATTTCTAGACCCCCTTCGCATATGCGTAACTAAGGCACTCTGGATGGCTTGGAGCTTAGAAACATCATTTTCCTGACCTTTCACTCAAATTTTAGTGACAGCATCTGAAAGAGCGTAAAATTTCCTATCAAATGAGTGTTTGAAATACAAAATTCATTGAAAAATGACTGAGATATGACCATTTCAATTCATTCACATTATCCATCATAGTAACCATTCCGCCATTATTATCTAAGAGACGACTATGACGTCACAGTATTAAATTCCATTGTTGTAATACAACTTCCATTAAACGCCAAAAAGTCATTTTTAGACCGATTTTCGAGCGGTTTTCAATGTTTGACACTGTTTACAACTCTCTTCCGCACTGGATAAACCACATTTCAACTCTAAGACAGCCTAAATAACGTTCCTATAACGGCACAAACATCACCCTCTCACTATAGCCTCATTTCCGATGTAAACTCACTTATCTCAATAATCTCACAATGGCCGCCATCATTACACACATCTCTCATCTCAAACACCAAGTACCATATGCACCCTCCATGATACTTACCGTTTTTGCCTGCTCCGAGCTTTTATCTGCTTTCAGCTAAATATTTCTAGACCCCCTTCGCATATGCGTAACTAAGGCACTCTGGATGGCTTGGAGCTTAGAAACATCATTTTCCTGACCTTTCACTCAAATTTTAGTGACAGCATCTGAAAGAGCGTAAAATTTCCTATCAAATGAGTGTTTGAAATACAAAATTCATTGAAAAATGACTGAGATATGACCATTTCAATTCATTCACATTATCCATCATAGTAACCATTCCGCCATTATTATCTAAGAGACGACTATGACGTCACAGTATTAAATTCCATTGTTGTAATACAACTTCCATTAAACGCCAAAAAGTCATTTTTAGACCGATTTTCGAGCGGTTTTCAATGTTTGACACTGTTTACAACTCTCTTCCGCACTGGATAAACCACATTTCAACTCTAAGACAGCCTAAATAACGTTCCTATAACGGCACAAACATCACCCTCTCACTATAGCCTCATTTCCGATGTAAACTCACTTATCTCAATAATCTCACAATGGCCGCCATCATTACACACATCTCTCATCTCAAACACCAAGTACCATATGCACCCTCCATGATACTTACCGTTTTTGCCTGCTCCGAGCTTTTATCTGCTTTCAGCTAAATATTTCTAGACCCCCTTCGCATATGCGTAACTAAGGCACTCTGGATGGCTTGGAGCTTAGAAACATCATTTTCCTGACCTTTCACTCAAATTTTAGTGACAGCATCTGAAAGAGCGTAAAATTTCCTATCAAATGAGTGTTTGAAATACAAAATTCATTGAAAAATGACTGAGATATGACCATTTCAATTCATTCACATTATCCATCATAGTAACCATTCCGCCATTATTATCTAAGAGACGACTATGACGTCACAGTATTAAATTCCATTGTTGTAATACAACTTCCATTAAACGCCAAAAAGTCATTTTTAGACCGATTTTCGAGTGGTTTTTGAATGTTTGACACTGTTTACAACTCTCTTCCGCACTGGATAAACCACATTTCAACTCTAAGACAGCCTAAATAACGTTCCTATAACGGCACAAACATCACCCTCTCACTATAGCCTCATTTCCGATGTAAACTCACTTATCTCAATAATCTCACAATGGCCGCCATCATTACACACATCTCTCATCTCAAACACCAAGTACCATATGCACCCTCCATGATACTTACCGTTTTTGCCTGCTCCGAGCTTTTATCTGCTTTCAGCTAAATATTTCTAGACCCCCTTCGCATATGCGTAACTAAGGCACTCTGGATGGCTTGGAGCTTAGAAACATCATTTTCCTGACCTTTCACTCAAATTTTAGTGACAGCATCTGAAAGAGCGTAAAATTTCCTATCAAATGAGTGTTTGAAATACAAAATTCATTGAAAAATGACTGAGATATGACCATTTCAATTCATTCACATTATCCATCATAGTAACCATTCCGCCATTATTATCTAAGAGACGACTATGACGTCACAGTATTAAATTCCATTGTTGTAATACAACTTCCATTAAACGCCAAAAAGTCATTTTTAGACCGATTTTCGAGCGGTTTTCAATGTTTGACACTGTTTACAACTCTCTTCCGCACTGGATAAACCACATTTCAACTCTAAGACAGCCTAAATAACGTTCCTATAACGGCACAAACATCACCCTCTCACTATAGCCTCATTTCCGATGTAAACTCACTTATCTCAATAATCTCACAATGGCCGCCATCATTACACACATCTCTCATCTCAAACACCAAGTACCATATGCACCCTCCATGATACTTACCGTTTTTGCCTGCTCCGAGCTTTTATCTGCTTTCAGCTAAATATTTCTAGACCCCCTTCGCATATGCGTAACTAAGGCACTCTGGATGGCTTGGAGCTTAGAAACATCATTTTCCTGACCTTTCACTCAAATTTTAGTGACAGCATCTGAAAGAGCGTAAAATTTCCTATCAAATTGAGTGTTTGAAATACAAAATTCATTGAAAAATGACTGAGATATGACCATTTCAATTCATTCACATTATCCATCATAGTAACCATTCCGCCATTATTATCTAAGAGACGACTATGACGTCACAGTATTAAATTCCATTGTTGTAATACAACTTCCATTAAACGCCAAAAAGTCATTTTTAGACCGATTTTCGAGCGGTTTTCAATGTTTGACACTGTTTACAACTCTCTTCCGCACTGGATAAACCACATTTCAACTCTAAGACAGCCTAAATAACGTTCCTATAACGGCACAAACATCACCCTCTCACTATAGCCTCATTTCCGATGTAAACTCACTTATCTCAATAATCTCACAATGGCCGCCATCATTACACACATCTCTCATCTCAAACACCAAGTACCATATGCACCCTCCATGATACTTACCGTTTTTGCCTGCTCCGAGCTTTTATCTGCTTTCAGCTAAATATTTCTAGACCCCCTTCGCATATGCGTAACTAAGGCACTCTGGATGGCTTGGAGCTTAGAAACATCATTTTCCTGACCTTTCACTCAAATTTTAGTGACAGCATCTGAAAGAGCGTAAAATTTCCTATCAAATGAGTGTTTGAAATACAAAATTCATTGAAAAATGACTGAGATATGACCATTTCAATTCATTCACATTATCCATCATAGTAACCATTCCGCCATTATTATCTAAGAGACGACTATGACGTCACAGTATTAAATTCCATTGTTGTAATACAACTTCCATTAAACGCCAAAAAGTCATTTTTAGACCGATTTTCGAGCGGTTTTCAATGTTTGACACTGTTTACAACTCTCTTCCGCACTGGATAAACCACATTTCAACTCTAAGACAGCCTAAATAACGTTCCTATAACGGCACAAACATCACCCTCTCACTATAGCCTCATTTCCGATGTAAACTCACTTATCTCAATAATCTCACAATGGCCGCCATCATTACACACATCTCTCATCTCAAACACCAAGTACCATATGCACCCTCCATGATACTTACCGTTTTTGCCTGCTCCGAGCTTTTATCTGCTTTCAGCTAAATATTTCTAGACCCCCTTCGCATATGCGTAACTAAGGCACTCTGGATGGCTTGGAGCTTAGAAACATCATTTTCCTGACCTTTCACTCAAATTTTAGTGACAGCATCTGAAAGAGCGTAAAATTTCCTATCAAATGAGTGTTTGAAATACAAAATTCATTGAAAAATGACTGAGATATGACCATTTCAATTCATTCACATTATCCATCATAGTAACCATTCCGCCATTATTATCTAAGAGACGACTATGACGTCACAGTATTAAATTCCATTGTTGTAATACAACTTCCATTAAACGCCAAAAAGTCATTTTTAGACCGATTTTCGAGCGGTTTTCAATGTTTGACACTGTTTACAACTCTCTTCCGCACTGGATAAACCACATTTCAACTCTAAGACAGCCTAAATAACGTTCCTATAACGGCACAAACATCACCCTCTCACTATAGCCTCATTTCCGATGTAAACTCACTTATCTCAATAATCTCACAATGGCCGCCATCATTACACACATCTCTCATCTCAAACACCAAGTACCATATGCACCCTCCATGATACTTACCGTTTTTGCCTGCTCCGAGCTTTTATCTGCTTTCAGCTAAATATTTCTAGACCCCCTTCGCATATGCGTAACTAAGGCACTCTGGATGGCTTGGAGCTTAGAAACATCATTTTCCTGACCTTTCACTCAAATTTTAGTGACAGCATCTGAAAGAGCGTAAAATTTCCTATCAAATGAGTGTTTGAAATACAAAATTCATTGAAAAATGACTGAGATATGACCATTTCAATTCATTCACATTATCCATCATAGTAACCATTCCGCCATTATTATCTAAGAGACGACTATGACGTCACAGTATTAAATTCCATTGTTGTAATACAACTTCCATTAAACGCCAAAAAGTCATTTTTAGACCGATTTTCGAGCGGTTTTCAATGTTTGACACTGTTTACAACTCTCTTCCGCACTGGATAAACCACATTTCAACTCTAAGACAGCCTAAATAACGTTCCTATAACGGCACAAACATCACCCTCTCACTATAGCCTCATTTCCGATGTAAACTCACTTATCTCAATAATCTCACAATGGCCGCCATCATTACACACATCTCTCATCTCAAACACCAAGTACCATATGCACCCTCCATGATACTTACCGTTTTTGCCTGCTCCGAGCTTTTATCTGCTTTCAGCTAAATATTTCTAGACCCCCTTCGCATATGCGTAACTAAGGCACTCTGGATGGCTTGGAGCTTAGAAACATCATTTTCCTGACCTTTCACTCAAATTTTAGTGACAGCATCTGAAAGAGCGTAAAATTTCCTATCAAATGAGTGTTTGAAATACAAAATTCATTGAAAAATGACTGAGATATGACCATTTCAATTCATTCACATTATCCATCATAGTAACCATTCCGCCATTATTATCTAAGAGACGACTATGACGTCACAGTATTAAATTCCATTGTTGTAATACAACTTCCATTAAACGCCAAAAAGTCATTTTTAGACCGATTTTCGAGCGGTTTTCAATGTTTGACACTGTTTACAACTCTCTTCCGCACTGGATAAACCACATTTCAACTCTAAGACAGCCTAAATAACGTTCCTATAACGGCACAAACATCACCCTCTCACTATAGCCTCATTTCCGATGTAAACTCACTTATCTCAATAATCTCACAATGGCCGCCATCATTACACACATCTCTCATCTCAAACACCAAGTACCATATGCACCCTCCATGATACTTACCGTTTTTGCCTGCTCCGAGCTTTTATCTGCTTTCAGCTAAATATTTCTAGACCCCCTTCGCATATGCGTAACTAAGGCACTCTGGATGGCTTGGAGCTTAGAAACATCATTTTCCTGACCTTTCACTCAAATTTTAGTGACAGCATCTGAAAGAGCGTAAAATTTCCTATCAAATGAGTGTTTGAAATACAAAATTCATTGAAAAATGACTGAGATATGACCATTTCAATTCATTCACATTATCCATCATAGTAACCATTCCGCCATTATTATCTAAGAGACGACTATGACGTCACAGTATTAAATTCCATTGTTGTAATACAACTTCCATTAAACGCCAAAAAGTCATTTTTAGACCGATTTTCGAGCGGTTTTCAATGTTTGACACTGTTTACAACTCTCTTCCGCACTGGATAAACCACATTTCAACTCTAAGACAGCCTAAATAACGTTCCTATAACGGCACAAACATCACCCTCTCACTATAGCCTCATTTCCGATGTAAACTCACTTATCTCAATAATCTCACAATGGCCGCCATCATTACACACATCTCTCATCTCAAACACCAAGTACCATATGCACCCTCCATGATACTTACCGTTTTTGCCTGCTCCGAGCTTTTATCTGCTTTCAGCTAAATATTTCTAGACCCCCTTCGCATATGCGTAACTAAGGCACTCTGGATGGCTTGGAGCTTAGAAACATCATTTTCCTGACCTTTCACTCAAATTTTAGTGACAGCATCTGAAAGAGCGTAAAATTTCCTATCAAATGAGTGTTTGAAATACAAAATTCATTGAAAAATGACTGAGATATGACCATTTCAATTCATTCACATTATCCATCATAGTAACCATTCCGCCATTATTATCTAAGAGACGACTATGACGTCACAGTATTAAATTCCATTGTTGTAATACAACTTCCATTAAACGCCAAAAAGTCATTTTTAGACCGATTTTCGAGCGGTTTTCAATGTTTGACACTGTTTACAACTCTCTTCCGCACTGGATAAACCACATTTCAACTCTAAGACAGCCTAAATAACGTTCCTATAACGGCACAAACATCACCCTCTCACTATAGCCTCATTTCCGATGTAAACTCACTTATCTCAATAATCTCACAATGGCCGCCATCATTACACACATCTCTCATCTCAAACACCAAGTACCATATGCACCCTCCATGATACTTACCGTTTTTGCCTGCTCCGAGCTTTTATCTGCTTTCAGCTAAATATTTCTAGACCCCCTTCGCATATGCGTAACTAAGGCACTCTGGATGGCTTGGAGCTTAGAAACATCATTTTCCTGACCTTTCACTCAAATTTTAGTGACAGCATCTGAAAGAGCGTAAAATTTCCTATCAAATGAGTGTTTGAAATACAAAATTCATTGAAAAATGACTGAGATATGACCATTTCAATTCATTCACATTATCCATCATAGTAACCATTCCGCCATTATTATCTAAGAGACGACTATGACGTCACAGTATTAAATTCCATTGTTGTAATACAACTTCCATTAAACGCCAAAAAGTCATTTTTAGACCGATTTTCGAGCGGTTTTCAATGTTTGACACTGTTTACAACTCTCTTCCGCACTGGATAAACCACATTTCAACTCTAAGACAGCCTAAATAACGTTCCTATAACGGCACAAACATCACCCTCTCACTATAGCCTCATTTCCGATGTAAACTCACTTATCTCAATAATCTCACAATGGCCGCCATCATTACACACATCTCTCATCTCAAACACCAAGTACCATATGCACCCTCCATGATACTTACCGTTTTTGCCTGCTCCGAGCTTTTATCTGCTTTCAGCTAAATATTTCTAGACCCCCTTCGCATATGCGTAACTAAGGCACTCTGGATGGCTTGGAGCTTAGAAACATCATTTTCCTGACCTTTCACTCAAATTTTAGTGACAGCATCTGAAAGAGCGTAAAATTTCCTATCAAATGAGTGTTTGAAATACAAAATTCATTGAAAAATGACTGAGATATGACCATTTCAATTCATTCACATTATCCATCATAGTAACCATTCCGCCATTATTATCTAAGAGACGACTATGACGTCACAGTATTAAATTCCATTGTTGTAATACAACTTCCATTAAACGCCAAAAAGTCATTTTTAGACCGATTTTCGAGCGGTTTTCAATGTTTGACACTGTTTACAACTCTCTTCCGCACTGGATAAACCACATTTCAACTCTAAGACAGCCTAAATAACGTTCCTATAACGGCACAAACATCACCCTCTCACTATAGCCTCATTTCCGATGTAAACTCACTTATCTCAATAATCTCACAATGGCCGCCATCATTACACACATCTCTCATCTCAAACACCAAGTACCATATGCACCCTCCATGATACTTACCGTTTTTGCCTGCTCCGAGCTTTTATCTGCTTTCAGCTAAATATTTCTAGACCCCCTTCGCATATGCGTAACTAAGGCACTCTGGATGGCTTGGAGCTTAGAAACATCATTTTCCTGACCTTTCACTCAAATTTTAGTGACAGCATCTGAAAGAGCGTAAAATTTCCTATCAAATGAGTGTTTGAAATACAAAATTCATTGAAAAATGACTGAGATATGACCATTTCAATTCATTCACATTATCCATCATAGTAACCATTCCGCCATTATTATCTAAGAGACGACTATGACGTCACAGTATTAAATTCCATTGTTGTAATACAACTTCCATTAAACGCCAAAAAGTCATTTTTAGACCGATTTTCGAGCGGTTTTCAATGTTTGACACTGTTTACAACTCTCTTCCGCACTGGATAAACCACATTTCAACTCTAAGACAGCCTAAATAACGTTCCTATAACGGCACAAACATCACCCTCTCACTATAGCCTCATTTCCGATGTAAACTCACTTATCTCAATAATCTCACAATGGCCGCCATCATTACACACATCTCTCATCTCAAACACCAAGTACCATATGCACCCTCCATGATACTTACCGTTTTTGCCTGCTCCGAGCTTTTATCTGCTTTCAGCTAAATATTTCTAGACCCCCTTCGCATATGCGTAACTAAGGCACTCTGGATGGCTTGGAGCTTAGAAACATCATTTTCCTGACCTTTCACTCAAATTTTAGTGACAGCATCTGAAAGAGCGTAAAATTTCCTATCAAATGAGTGTTTGAAATACAAAATTCATTGAAAAATGACTGAGATATGACCATTTCAATTCATTCACATTATCCATCATAGTAACCATTCCGCCATTATTATCTAAGAGACGACTATGACGTCACAGTATTAAATTCCATTGTTGTAATACAACTTCCATTAAACGCCAAAAAGTCATTTTTAGACCGATTTTCGAGCGGTTTTCAATGTTTGACACTGTTTACAACTCTCTTCCGCACTGGATAAACCACATTTCAACTCTAAGACAGCCTAAATAACGTTCCTATAACGGCACAAACATCACCCTCTCACTATAGCCTCATTTCCGATGTAAACTCACTTATCTCAATAATCTCACAATGGCCGCCATCATTACACACATCTCTCATCTCAAACACCAAGTACCATATGCACCCTCCATGATACTTACCGTTTTTGCCTGCTCCGAGCTTTTATCTGCTTTCAGCTAAATATTTCTAGACCCCCTTCGCATATGCGTAACTAAGGCACTCTGGATGGCTTGGAGCTTAGAAACATCATTTTCCTGACCATTCACTCAAATTTTAGTGACAGCATCTGAAAGAGCGTAAAATTTCCTATCAAATGAGTGTTTGAAATACAAAATTCATTGAAAAATGACTGAGATATGACCATTTCAATTCATTCACATTATCCATCATAGTAACCATTCCGCCATTATTATCTAAGAGACGACTATGACGTCACAGTATTAAATTCCATTGTTGTAATACAACTTCCATTAAACGCCAAAAAGTCATTTTTGCTTTCACTGGATAAAGCATTTCAACTCTAAGACATATAACGGCACAAACATCACCCTCTCACTATAGCCTCATTTCCGATGTAAACTCACTTATCTCAATAATCTCACAATGGCCGCCATCATTACACACATCTCTCATCTCAAACACCAAGTACCATATGCACCCTCCATGATACTTACCGTTTTTGCCTGCTCCGAGCTTTTATCTGCTTTCAGCTAAATATTTCTAGACCCCCTTCGCATATGCGTAACTAAGGCACTCTGGATGGCTTGGAGCTTAGAAACATCATTTTCCTGACCTTTCACTCAAATTTTAGTGACAGCATCTGAAAGAGCGTAAAATTTCCTATCAAATGAGTGTTTGAAATACAAAATTCATTGAAAAATGACTGAGATATGACCATTTCAATTCATTCACATTATCCATCATAGTAACCATTCCGCCATTATTATCTAAGAGACGACTATGACGTCACAGTATTAAATTCCATTGTTGTAATACAACTTCCATTAAACGCCAAAAAGTCATTTTTAGACCGATTTTCGAGCGGTTTTCAATGTTTGACACTGTTTACAACTCTCTTCCGCACTGGATAAACCACATTTCAACTCTAAGACAGCCTAAATAACGTTCCTATAACGGCACAAACATCACCCTCTCACTATAGCCTCATTTCCGATGTAAACTCACTTATCTCAATAATCTCACAATGGCCGCCATCATTACACACATCTCTCATCTCAAACACCAAGTACCATATGCACCCTCCATGATACTTACCGTTTTTGCCTGCTCCGAGCTTTTATCTGCTTTCAGCTAAATATTTCTATACCCCCTTCGCATATGCGTAACTAAGGCACTCTGGATGGCTTGGAGCTTAGAAACATCATTTTCCTGACCTTTCACTCAAATTTTAGTGACAGCATCTGAAAGAGCGTAAAATTTCCTATCAAATGAGTGTTTGAAATACAAAATTCATTGAAAAATGACTGAGATACCATTTCAATTCATTCACATTATCCATCATAGTAACCATTCCGCCATTATTATCTAAGAGACGACTATGACGTCACAGTATTAAATTCCATTGTTGTAATACAACTTCCATTAAACGCCAAAAAGTCATTTTTAGACCGATTTTCGAGCGGTTTTCAATGTTTGACACTGTTTACAACTCTCTTCCGCACTGGATAAACCACATTTTCTAAGACAGCCTAAATAACGTTCCTATAACGGCACAAACATCACCCTCTCACTATAGCCTCATTTCCGATGTAAACTCACTTATCTCAATAATCTCACAATGGCCGCCATCATTACACACATCTCTCATCTCAAACACCAAGTACCATATGCACCCTCCATGATACTTACCGTTTTTGCCTGCTCCGAGCTTTTATCTGCTTTCAGCTAAATATTTCTAGACCCCCTTCGCATATGCGTAACTAAGGCACTCTGGATGGCTTGGAGCTTAGAAACATCATTTTCCTGACCTTTCACTCAAATTTTAGTGACAGCATCTGAAAGAGCGTAAAATTTCCTATCAAATGAGTGTTTGAAATACAAAATTCATTGAAAAATGACTGAGATATGACCATTTCAATTCATTCACATTATCCATCATAGTAACCATTCCGCCATTATTATCTAAGAGACGACTATGACGTCACAGTATTAAATTCCATTGTTGTAATACAACTTCCATTAAACGCCAAAAAGTCATTTTTAGACCGATTTTCGAGCGGTTTTCAATGTTTGACACTGTTTACAACTCTCTTCCGCACTGGATAAACCACATTTCAACTCTAAGACAGCCTAAATAACGTTCCTATAACGGCACAAACATCACCCTCTCACTATAGCCTCATTTCCGATGTAAACTCACTTATCTCAATAATCTCACAATGGCCGCCATCATTACACACATCTCTCATCTCAAACACCAAGTACCATATGCACCCTCCATGATACTTACCGTTTTTGCCTGCTCCGAGCTTTTATCTGCTTTCAGCTAAATATTTCTAGACCCCCTTCGCATATGCGTAACTAAGGCACTCTGGATTGGAGCTTAGAAACATCATTTTCCTGACCTTTCACTCAAATTTTAGTGACAGCATCTGAAAGAGCGTAAAATTTCCTATCAAATGAGTGTTTGAAATACAAAATTCATTGAAAAATGACTGAGATATGACCATTTCAATTCATTCACATTATCCATCATAGTAACCATTCCGCCATTATTATCTAAGAGACGACTATGACGTCACAGTATTAAATTCCATTGTTGTAATACAACTTCCATTAAACGCCAAAAAGTCATTTTTAGACCGATTTTCGAGCGGTTTTCAATGTTTGACACTGTTTACAACTCTCTTCCGCACTGGATAAACCACATTTCAACTCTAAGACAGCCTAAATAACGTTCCTATAACGGCACAAACATCACCCTCTCACTATAGCCTCATTTCCGATGTAAACTCACTTATCTCAATAATCTCACAATGGCCGCCATCATTACACACATCTCTCATCTCAAACACCAAGTACCATATGCACCCTCCATGATACTTACCGTTTTTGCCTGCTCCGAGCTTTTATCTGCTTTCAGCTAAATATTTCTAGACCCCCTTCGCATATGCGTAACTAAGGCACTCTGGATGGCTTGGAGCTTAGAAACATCATTTTCCTGACCTTTCACTCAAATTTTAGTGACAGCATCTGAAAGAGCGTAAAATTTCCTATCAAATGAGTGTTTGAAATACAAAATTCATTGAAAAATGACTGAGATATGACCATTTCAATTCATTCACATTATCCATCATAGTAACCATTCCGCCATTATTATCTAAGAGACGACTATGACGTCACAGTATTAAATTCCATTGTTGTAATACAACTTCCATTAAACGCCAAAAAGTCATTTTTAGACCGATTTTCGAGCGGTTTTCAATGTTTGACACTGTTTACAACTCTCTTCCGCACTGGATAAACCACATTTCAACTCTAAGACAGCCTAAATAACGTTCCTATAACGGCACAAACATCACCCTCTCACTATAGCCTCATTTCCGATGTAAACTCACTTATCTCAATAATCTCACAATGGCCGCCATCATTACACACATCTCTCATCTCAAACACCAAGTACCATATGCACCCTCCATGATACTTACCGTTTTTGCCTGCTCCGAGCTTTTATCTGCTTTCAGCTAAATATTTCTAGACCCCCTTCGCATATGCGTAACTAAGGCACTCTGGATGGCTTGGAGCTTAGAAACATCATTTTCCTGACCTTTCACTCAAATTTTAGTGACAGCATCTGAAAGAGCGTAAAATTTCCTATCAAATGAGTGTTTGAAATACAAAATTCATTGAAAAATGACTGAGATATGACCATTTCAATTCATTCATTCACATTATCCATCATAGTAACCATTCCGCCATTATTATCTAAGAGACGACTATGACGTCACAGTATTAAATTCCATTGTTGTAATACAACTTCCATTAAACGCCAAAAAGTCATTTTTAGACCGATTTTCGAGCGGTTTTCAATGTTTGACACTGTTTACAACTCTCTTCCGCACTGGATAAACCACATTTCAACTCTAAGACAGCCTAAATAACGTTCCTATAACGGCACAAACATCACCCTCTCACTATAGCCTCATTTCCGATGTAAACTCACTTATCTCAATAATCTCACAATGGCCGCCATCATTACACACATCTCTCATCTCAAACACCAAGTACCATATGCACCCTCCATGATACTTACCGTTTTTGCCTGCTCCGAGCTTTTATCTGCTTTCAGCTAAATATTTCTAGACCCCCTTCGCATATGCGTAACTAAGGCACTCTGGATGGCTTGGAGCTTAGAAACATCATTTTCCTGACCTTTCACTCAAATTTTAGTGACAGCATCTGAAAGAGCGTAAAATTTCCTATCAAATGAGTGTTTGAAATACAAAATTCATTGAAAAATGACTGAGATATGACCATTTCAATTCATTCACATTATCCATCATAGTAACCATTCCGCCATTATTATCTAAGAGACGACTATGACGTCACAGTATTAAATTCCATTGTTGTAATACAACTTCCATTAAACGCCAAAAAGTCATTTTTAGACCGATTTTCGAGCGGTTTTCAATGTTTGACACTGTTTACAACTCTCTTCCGCACTGGATAAACCACATTTCAACTCTAAGACAGCCTAAATAACGTTCCTATAACGGCACAAACATCACCCTCTCACTATAGCCTCATTTCCGATGTAAACTCACTTATCTCAATAATCTCACAATGGCCGCCATCATTACACACATCTCTCATCTCAAACACCAAGTACCATATGCACCCTCCATGATACTTACCGTTTTTGCCTGCTCCGAGCTTTTATCTGCTTTCAGCTAAATATTTCTAGACCCCCTTCGCATATGCGTAACTAAGGCACTCTGGATGGCTTGGAGCTTAGAAACATCATTTTCCTGACCTTTCACTCAAATTTTAGTGACAGCATCTGAAAGAGCGTAAAATTTCCTATCAAATGAGTGTTTGAAATACAAAATTCATTGAAAAATGACTGAGATATGACCATTTCAATTCATTCACATTATCCATCATAGTAACCATTCCGCCATTATTATCTAAGAGACGACTATGACGTCACAGTATTAAATTCCATTGTTGTAATACAACTTCCATTAAACGCCAAAAAGTCATTTTTAGACCGATTTTCGAGCTCAAATTTTAGTGACAGCATCACCCTCTCACTATGAAAGAGCGTAAAATTTCCTATCAAATGAGTGTTTGAAATACAAAATTCATTGAAAAATGACTGAGATATGACCATTTCAATTCATTCACATTATCCATCATAGTAACCATTCCGCCATTATTATCTAAGAGACGACTATGACGTCACAGTATTAAATTCCATTGTTGTAATACAACTTCCATTAAACGCCAAAAAGTCATTTTTAGACCGATTTTCGAGCGGTTTTCAATGTTTGACACTGTTTACAACTCTCTTCCGCACTGGATAAACCACATTTCAACTCTAAGACAGCCTAAATAACGTTCCTATAACGGCACAAACATCACCCTCTCACTATAGCCTCATTTCCGATGTAAACTCACTTATCTCAATAATCTCACAATGGCCGCCATCATTACACACATCTCTCATCTCAAACACCAAGTACCATATGCACCCTCCATGATACTTACCGTTTTTGCCTGCTCCGAGCTTTTATCTGCTTTCAGCTAAATATTTCTAGACCCCCTTCGCATATGCGTAACTAAGGCACTCTGGATGGCTTGGAGCTTAGAAACATCATTTTCCTGACCTTTCACTCAAATTTTAGTGACAGCATCTGAAAGAGCGTAAAATTTCCTATCAAATGAGTGTTTGAAATACAAAATTCATTGAAAAATGACTGAGATATGACCATTTCAATTCATTCACATTATCCATCATAGTAACCATTCCGCCATTATTATCTAAGAGACGACTATGACGTCACAGTATTAAATTCCATTGTTGTAATACAACTTCCATTAAACGCCAAAAAGTCATTTTTAGACCGATTTTCGAGCGGTTTTCAATGTTTGACACTGTTTACAACTCTCTTCCGC
The DNA here is from genome assembly GCF_032062105.1 of Saccostrea cuccullata. NCBI lineage: Eukaryota > Metazoa > Mollusca > Bivalvia > Ostreida > Ostreidae > Saccostrea > Saccostrea cuccullata. The sequence goes on from NW_026936872.1 coordinate 36,395, forward strand.
ACTGGATAAACCACATTTCAACTCTAAGACAGCCTAAATAACGTTCCTATAACGGCACAAACATCACCCTCTCACTATAGCCTCATTTCCGATGTAAACTCACTTATCTCAATAATCTCACAATGGCCGCCATCATTACACACATCTCTCATCTCAAACACCAAGTACCATATGCACCCTCCATGATACTTACCGTTTTTGCCTGCTCCGAGCTTTTATCTGCTTTCAGCTAAATATTTCTAGACCCCCTTCGCATATGCGTAACTAAGGCACTCTGGATGGCTTGGAGCTTAGAAACATCATTTTCCTGACCTTTCACTCAAATTTTAGTGACAGCATCTGAAAGAGCGTAAAATTTCCTATCAAATGAGTGTTTGAAATACAAAATTCATTGAAAAATGACTGAGATATGACCATTTCAATTCATTCACATTATCCATCATAGTAACCATTCCGCCATTATTATCTAAGAGACGACTATGACGTCACAGTATTAAATTCCATTGTTGTAATACAACTTCCATTAAACGCCAAAAAGTCATTTTTAGACCGATTTTCGAGCGGTTTTCAATGTTTGACACTGTTTACAACTCTCTTCCGCACTGGATAAACCACATTTCAACTCTAAGACAGCCTAAATAACGTTCCTATAACGGCACAAACATCACCCTCTCACTATAGCCTCATTTCCGATGTAAACTCACTTATCTCAATAATCTCACAATGGCCGCCATCATTACACACATCTCTCATCTCAAACACCAAGTACCATATGCACCCTCCATGATACTTACCGTTTATGCCTGCAACGAGCTTTTATCTGCTTTCAGCTAAATATTTCTAGACCCCCTTCGCATATGCGTAACTAAGGCACTCTGGATGGCTTGGAGCTTAGAAACATCATTTTCCTGACCTTTCACTCAAATTTTAGTGACAACTTTAGGTGTCTAAAATGTCTGCGCCCATGCATATTTTAATTTATTTCATTTTTTGAGATTTTCAGAAAGTATGCAAACAATTCATCCTTCGATAAATACATTTTATTTTTTAAAAATACGAATCAATTGTAGCGGACAGTATAGAGGGAACTTATACTGCCTCGCCAGTGAGCTAGCTTTTCTAGTGATGCGGTAGTAAGAGTCTCCCTCTATTTCAGGCAAGTTAAGCAACGGCGAGCCTGTTTAACCCTTGGATGGGTGACCGCTTCACGTTACACAATATATAAAAGAGCTCCGTGTATGTCAAAAAAAAAAACTTGGCCTTCGTGATGAATCAAAAATACTAGTAGATAAATACACGATCTGTCGGAAAATAGACTGGTGAATATTTCATTTTAATATCTAATTGCATATGTAATGTGTTTATTTAAAAAAAAATGTCGAAAAAGAATATAATTATTATGCATCAAATAAGGTAAATGCGCAGAAAATATACATCTAATTTAACAAAATAGTGAAAATACATTATAAGTATTCAATCTAAAGCATCGGGCTCGAATTTTTACAGCAATCTGGATCACTGATATGTTTGTTTGGCAGGAGATGCGAGCCACTGCAAAGCGCTTTGTTCACGCAGATTACTGATAGTGGAACGTCCATGTTTACTTCAGTAGAGCCGGCTGAGTCACTTCCGTATTCACTTAATACATTTTAAACGTCTTACATTCTGTTTTAAAACAAAAAAATCATGGCAGGTCGTCTGCCTGCAGTTGTCATAGACAATGGAACTGGGTATGCTATCAGATTTCCTCGATTTAACATAATTTAAATTAGGAGTGCACACACACACTGGGGTGGGCGGATATGTACCCTTTCGAACATAAATAAATCAAAAGTCTTTTTTAAATAGCTATTGAAGTAAAAACTTCCTGTTTAATATGTTAAAGCGCTAGAGACAGTTTAATAATCACGTGACTATGATGTATATTCTACAGGAAATTCGGTTTATGCTCTCATATCCGCATACTTCCTGCTATCGGTTGTAAAATAGGGAGGTCTCTGGTGTGAGTGTGTCAGAGGGAAGAATTTCAGGGGGATTTAGATTTTTTCTGTGAATATGTCACTGTCATCAGGGTTTAAAGGTTCCCCCACGGGGACACCTGCAGTGATCATTGATGGAGGTACAGGGTATGTACTAGGGCGTGATTGTTGGTAATAAAAGCATATGTTTCCTTGTTCCAGGGACTAGTGTTATGTTGGGAAACTTTCAGTTTTTACTTGTATAAAGATTGAGATCATTATCAAATACCTCTGGTAAGAATGAATTTGTGTGTGTTACTTTTGCAAATGCTTTGAAATTTGGTAAATAAACTAAATATTTTAGTTTAAACTCAGTAGTCAGAGTGAGGGAGATCAGAGATAGGAGGCTATTTCCTGCAGGGAAGAAACCAGCTATAAATCAAAACATCACTAGTTGTTAAGATTTTTTTTTTTAAATCAATTTTTTTCCATCTAATTTTTCTACGATTCATTGTTTTATAATTCTGTAGGTACACTAAAATGGGATATGCCGGTAACACTGAGCCACAGTTCATCATTCCGTCAGCCATTGCTGTAAAAGAATCTGCTTCAGTGGGAAGCCGACAAGTCAAAGGTGTGGAGGATCTAGACTTTTATATTGGGGATGAAGCTGTTAATGCAACTGGATATTCAGTTAAGGTAAGCTTTTAAAATAATATAACATTAAATAATGTTACTTAATTTTTTATAAATATTTGGAAGGGGGGTTAGCTTAAAGTTGCTAGGACTTGGTGATATGTTTTATCCATCATGCCTTTCCACTTTTACTTTGATATGGAGGTCGCTACATTTGTGCATATGTCGATGATGATAATGTGCACTGATGTGTGTCAGAATTGCTAGTTACGTGTATCGTGTATGAACAAAAATATTGCTTTTTCTATGCATGTAACATAAAATCATGATTGCAGGTTAAATTTTACCAATAATTTATAAATATAATGCATGGAAATTGATTGTTTGTTGCCTTCAAAGGTATTGTATTATCGAATTCAGAAAACTTTTTTTATGTACCTTTGTTTAACTATGATGTGGTAAAACCCAATGAAAAAAGGAAAATGGACTTTTAACTTCTATACCCTATTGACATCTCAGTAATATTTCTTAACTGTTTACAAATTTATGTATAATACATGTGATTCTTATGACTTCATACTGATTTTCTTATGCTTTCAGTGGCCTATAAGACATGGTATAGTAGAAGACTGGGATTTAATGGAAAGATTCTTAGAGCAGGCAATTTTCAAATATCTAAGATCGGAGCCTGAAGATCATTACTTTTTGTTGGTAAGAAAAGAATAAAAAAAAGTGTAAGATGTATATTAAAAATAAAATTGAGTAAAGAATTCAAAAACAAAAAAGTCATGTTGGCAGATTTTTTTCTATGAACAAATACAATAACTTGTTTAAAAATTTCAAAATATTCCTTGAAAAAGCCTCAATGTATGTTAGAGTACAGACTTAAATTGTTAATCTGGATGCAAGTGTTGCTGAGCAAATTGTCCAAATTCTCAATGCATCCATGTAAGTGACACTTAAATGGTGTACATCTGCATAAATTGCTCCCCCTCACATTTCGACCAGCAAGTGAAGTATCCAGGTTGAACAAGGTTCCACTGTATCATGTAATGCATTATATTGCCAGTTTATTGATCCAATGTGCTTGACTAAGTTAAGTTAAATTCTCTCTTTCAGACTGAACCGCCATTGAACACGCCAGAGAACCGTGAGTACACAGCAGAGATCATGTTCGAGTCCTTTAACGTTCCTGGTTTGTACATCGCCGTGCAAGCCGTGTTGGCCCTGGCTGCGTCGTGGACGTCACGTCAAGTGGGAGAGAGGACCCTCACAGGAACTGTGATAGACTCCGGTGACGGTGTCACCCATGTCATTCCTGTTGTATGTTTTAATTGATATTCTACAGAATTGTAGCTTTTTTAAATACCATTCTTTTATCAAGGATATATTTATTAAGGAATAGTGTCAAATTTTTTTATTTCATGATGTGATCAATCGAGTGGCTTGGGTGATAATTTGCATAAAAGTCGAAAGGGTTCATGCATAAAATTATTACGCAAGCCAATTGATTGATCATCGTCATAAAATTAAAAAATCTGACAGTTATTCTTGATATTTACATCCTCTTGATTCCGCTAATCCACATGTTACAAGCCCCGCTTCTGTCTCTATTTGTCCCACCCAGTTTTTAACTGTGCCTATCAATAAACCAGTACATTTATGTAGAAATAAAGCACATTAACTATTTGTAATTTAATTTTGGACAAAGACATTGGAAATTTAAATATAAAGATTTATATAGTTTAATTTGGTATATCATGGGGAAAGAGGTTAAGACCAAACATTTTTGTCAAAAATGAGTTGCATAATGATTTTCAGAAATCAAACATTTGAAGAATTAAGCTCTAGCATAATGATTTTAAACACAATAATATTTTGTCAAAGAGTTGTGTATTGAAGGAAGTTTACAAATTTTTTGTTTAATAGATGATATATTGTCTTACTTTCCTCATTTTAATAAGGAATTTTAAATTTCAATTTGGAATTTTTAACATGGAAACAAAATTGATTTCTTCATGAAGCAATATTACTTGCTTAGCTGAAATCTGTGCAATTTTTTTTAATGAAGCACAAAGGGTAAAAAGGAAATAGCAAACATGGATTAAATGTACATCACAATATTCATCAACAGATTTAGTGAGTAGTTTTTCTTGCACTTGACAGGCTGAAGGGTATGTGATAGGAAGCTGTATAAAGCACATCCCCATTGCTGGTAGAGACATTACCTATTTCATTCAACAACTGCTGAGAGAAAGGGAAGTGGGAATTCCCCCCGAACAGTCCTTAGAAACAGCCAAAGCTATCAAGGTTTGTCTCCAACATATTTAAGAAAATTCAAATTTCTGTGAGGAAAACAGTACAGAATTCTTTTTATGTTAATTTTCATTTACAGTGTACAAATTGAATTTTTCTTTAGTTATTTACTGGTATTTATTAATTTTTTAAGGTGTTTGTGACAGAATTAGTTTTGGTGCTGCTTAAAGATGTTTATTGTTTAGATTGATTTCACCACATGATTAATGTCAAACTTAACTTGAACTTAAATAGGCTTTTAATGATTTGGGATATATCTCAGTCACATTGATCAAATTTTTCAGAGTCTGCCCTTTTCCAAGTTTTAGCCTGTTAATGTAAATCTATTATGTTTAGTGTATACAATATTGAGGAACAAGTTGGCATAGTTCTGATTTATTGCAAAACTTTTTTGTAATTTATTTATTTATATATACTGTACGTGTGCATAATTTGGTGTATTCAAAATGTAGCGTGATCAGTGGATATGGAGGTGTTGGCGTAATCATGAATTAGTGCTACATATGTTCTTGCCGTATATTCTGTTTATAAATGAATTCTTGGTGGTATTCATGAATTAGCGCATCATCATCTGCGCCAAAGCCGCTAAAATAAGAAGCCCATTATTTTAAGTACACATATAGTATGTGCAAGACATTTAGTGTTGTACTTAAATTAGTGGATCTTGATTTCTGTCGAAGGTGCTCAGCAAAGTGTCATATGTTCATTCTTTGAATGTTCAGTTCTTTTGCATTTTTTTTTCTTCTTTTAATTAGGAAAAATATTCATATGTGTGTCCTGATATTGCTAAAGAATTTGCCAAATATGACCAAGATCCAGGCAAATGGATGAAGAAATATGAGAGTCTCAACTATATCTCCAAGCAGCCATTTTCTGTTGATGTCGGATACGAACGCTTTTTGGGTCCAGAAATCTTCTTTCATCCTGAGGTATGATATAATTTTGGAGGTATTCTAGAAACATTTGCATTGAAATAATTAAAAAAATTATTTGAAGTAATTTTTGTGATAAATATTTCTGAACCAGTATTATAAACTTAAACAATGGTTTCCTTTTGCAGTTTTGCAATCCTGACTTTATCACACCTATATCAGAAGTGGTGGACACAGTTATACAGCATTGTCCTATAGACACTCGTAGAGGATTGTATAAGGTCAGTCTCTTTTTAAAAAATTAACAAAAGCAGTCTCTGGATGTAATTTTTCTTTGTCAACATGTCTGTGTATTTTTCTTAAAAAAATAATGAGAGTGCTTATTTTATGTTGTGTGACCCATTTGCAGTGTATACATGTACCCGGTATGTTCCTACCCATTTGCACTGTATATATGTGTGTTTGTTCCTTCATTTTATATATGAATTCGGTATTCTTATTACCTTGTAAAAATTAGGGCAGATAAAATTGTCTACCACATATAGGAATACAGACTATTGATTTATAAGATTAGAAAACCTTGATAAGGAAGGATTTTTTAATTTTTTCTTTAAAAAGATTTTTATTGTTCACATATACAGTGTATTTAAAAAATTGATAGACCAAATATTCAACCAACAGAAAGCATATTATTTACACATTACAGTTTCCTTCCTTTTTGTCTGAAAATAAGACTTCTTTAGTTTGATCACAATGCAGTAGTGAATAGGGTATTTTTTAAATTTTTCTTTAGTCATTTAGAAGTTTCTTAGAAATTTTATTTTTTGTGTAGAACATAGTGTTGTCTGGAGGTTCAACCATGTTTAAAGACTTTGGAAGGAAAATTCAGCGTGATGTGAAGAAAGTCGTGGATGCTCGACTGAGAATCAGTGAAGAACTAAGTCAAGGAAGAATCAAGGTACGAGCTCAGGGCTGGTGTAGAATATTTTCATGGAAACTTTTATTGCAGAGCATTTTTTTCAAGTCTGTTTTAACAATCATCATCAGTTGAATCAATAAAGAAAAAAAGATACTTGCCAAAAGTCTGTACAATACTACCAGTTAACCAGTGAACCCCAAATTTGTTGTTCAACAATACATGTACATGTTGCAATATATACCAGTTTGAGTTGATTGATTAACAAAATGTTAAGAAAAGAGTTACATGCCATTGTTCAAATAAAGTATGGTCGCAGATGGCATGAAATTGATTAGAAATAGAAAAGAACAAATGCTGCATGAAACCAAATTAAATTAAATCTATATCAGAGAACTGGAACAAGACTATTAAAAAGGACCCGATATTAAACTTAGGTAACAGTATGGACTAGCACCTTGCAGCCAGGCAATGTTGATATCGATTCAAAAACAAATATTTGCATTTGTGTTTCTATGTATGAGAAAAAAAAAGAACAAAAGTGAATATGAATTTCTTCATATTATGATTTATTGCGATACCAATTTTTATTTTGCAAGTTTCATGATGCAATTTTTCGGTCGTGATACTTAGCACTTCTTGCCAATTTCATTTTTTTTTTAAATCAGACAATGAAAGTGTATAAGACATTTCTTTTTTTTGAGAATCCTCGAACTACTAAATAAACTAATGTAGAAAGGGAAGTCAATGGAGATCTTCCTTCTTAGATACCAGGAAGAACTATGAAATTTGGAAGAAATTATTAGATAATTAAATACCGTATAATCCCTATCAACCGCCCCGGGCGCTTAGAAAATTGCCAAAGGGGGGCGATTATTTTGGTGTTCTCTTTATGATATTTAATGTCATATATTAACTCCAAAAAATAGTTTGAAAATAAAAATAAATATAAGAAACAGCTAAGATAATGTCTAACTTTACTTAAAGTGAAGATAATTCACCCAAATTATGCTAAATTGATCATTTTCCAATGAGAAATTGGATGATAGACAAATTTTATTTTCACTTCATTTTCTTGATACGTTTCTAGTTGATTTTAATCACTGTACAGGGGGCCCTTATTTCCTGACAATTGAAAAAGACCTAAGGGGGCGCTTATAGGGTTAGGGCGATTAATAGGGATTATACGGTAGTACAGGAAATTTGGAAGTGTACATAAGCCAGAAGTATACTGTAAATGTATAATGAATATTCAGAAAGTACTAGGTAGATCAAGTCTTTTCTACCATGCGAAAAAATCAATACCTTATAGCATTTTATCAAAAGATCTAGAAGAAAAAAAATAATATATGCTGAAATGGAACTCCATGTAGTTTATAGGCCTTTCAACTAATTTTTCAAGTTGCACATATGGTAAAAAACATTGTATAGATAGGTTTATAGGTACATGAAATTATCAAAAAAGATAATAACTTAATATGCATACTTTTAATTACATCATGAAAAAGTTTAATCATTTATAATTGACTTTTCCTATGTTGTGTTGAAGGATAGGTAACTCAGGTGTGAAAAATGACCAACTTAGTGCCGATTTATGAGTTATCGTTTATAGGAATGACATATAGGCTGCTTCAGCATTGTTATTGTTATATACACAAAAGGGTTCCTTACATTGTTTTGTATACGAAAAGTTTTGACCAAGAGAAAGAGAATGCCTTCACTCTACCTGAAATAACAGGGTCAAATGAATGGGGAACAGACTATATTCAATAGTTTTAACTCTCTTTGACGATCATTATGAAGAAGAAAATTTAATGTCATGTTTTTGTGTTCTCGCTTTTTCGCTTCCTGTGTAAATATATATATTTTTACAAGTAAATGCAACAATTGACTATCTTATTTGTGTTACTAAGCACAAAGGGGAACGACCGAGTATAGAAATTTAGATAGGTTAGAACTGAGAAGGAGGGTAGATTTCACTTTTTATTTTAATTAAAAATTTTAATTATATGCAGTAAACCGGTGTCCGCAACTATACAGTAAATAAGTTTAACATTGTTGCTAAATTTTAAAACCACTGGATTCTAATGAGAGCAAAGAAACACTTGGGAAATGCTAAAAACTGCCTTGCATGTAAACAGTTAGATACCCCGAGCCTGCTCTCAACAAGTTTCAGCAGTGAGTTATCGTTCATAACACCGACCCCTAGCGGCAGTTGAAAGGCCTATAGTTTACTAAACTTTTGCTTTAAAATACCGTATAAGTAGAATTTTTAGCGAGGATTTAATTTTGGCATTATTAGCGAGGGTGTTGACATCGCTAAAATTAAATGTCGCTAAAAATTAATTGTGTATTATTTGTAATAGTTTCTTTAGTTAGCATTTTAAAATCGCTAAAATTACTTCTCGCTAAAAATAAAATACCAGATTTCAGGTAGAAATCGCTAAATTTGCGTCTCGCTAAAATTTCCACTTATACGGTACATCAAGCTACCTGAAGTAATAAATAATTTGCTTGAAGTATGAAAAATTGCAAATTTATATATATAACCGATTGTGAGATGTATTACACTAAAAGCTTTTTCCTGAAACTCTGCATCCATACCAAAGTTAGTGAGTAAGCATGAAAGTTAAAAAAAAATTTGACATTTTTTTTTACTAAAAAATGCCCTAAGTTGGAGATTTGTTATTTCTTTTCAGCCTAAGCCAATTGATGTACAGGTGATAACCCATCATATGCAGAGATACGCTGTGTGGTTTGGTGGAAGTATGCTGGCATCTACAGTAAGTGTTTATGAATTTAGATACTGACTGTGGTTTCATCAATTTTTGTTGTCACCCGCTTTCGCGAAAGCGAGGGGACATTAAATCTCATTCGTCTGTCAGTCTCTCCGTCTGTCTGTCTCTCCGTCCGTCACAAAAACTTTAACCTTGCCCATAACTTTTGATTAAGTGGAGCTATGACTTTCATATTTCACATGTGTATTCCTTGTGACAAGACCTTTCTTTGGGTGCTACCAAATTTGACCTTTTGACCTTGACCTTGGAGTTTGACCCACTTTTATACAAAAATTCCAAACTTTTACTTTGGTCATAACTTTTGAATGGTAGATACTACGACTTTTATATTTCACACATGTATTGTTTGTAGCAAGACCTTTCATTGGATACCAACAACTTTGACCTTTTGACCTTGACCTTGGAGATTTATGTTCTTACAAAAAAACTTTAACTTTGACCATAACTTTTGAATGGTAAGGGCTAAGGATTTCATACTTTATGTATGTAATCCTTTTGAGAAGACCTTCATTAGATACCAAGAACTTTGATCCTTTGACCTTGACCTTGGAGTTTGACCTACTTTTTAAAAACTATAACCTTGCTTACAACTTTTGAACGGTGGATATTAGGACTATCATATTTCACATATGTATTCTTTGTGGCAATACCTTTCATTGGACACCAACAATTTTGACCTTTTGACTTTGACCTTGGAGATTTGTGTACTTATGAAAAAACTTTAACCTTGACCAAAACTTTTAAATGTTACGGGCTAGGGCTTTCATACTTCACATATGTAATCCTTGTGAGAAGACCTTTCATTAAATACCAAGAACTTTGATCCTTTGACCTTGACCTTGGAATTTGACCTTCTTTTCAAAAACTTTGACCTTGGCCACAACTTTAAAACAGTGGATACTGGGACTTTCATATTTCACATATGCATTCTTTTTGGCAAGACCTTTCATTTGATACCAACAACCTTGACCTTTTGACCTTGACCTTGGACATTTTTTGTACTAATAAAAAACTTAAACCTTGACTATAACTTTTGAATGGTAAGGGCTAGGGCTTTCATACTTCAAATATGTAATCCTTATGAGAAGATTTTATATTGGATACCAAGAACTTTAACCCTTTGACCTTGACCTTGAGTTCAGTGATGATTTCTAAATAAATGACATATGATAGGGTGTTCATATTACACACAATACGTCATAAAAATGACATCTCACCCACAATGACACCGAAAGCGGGGGACCACATTTCCTTGAATTTGCTTGTTGGCATCAATTTTCATGGATTTGTAAAAAAGACATCTTCAAGGATACCTAATTTCATGGACAAGAGCATTGCCTATACAAATGAATACTGTAGATTCCTTATTTTTCGCGGGTACTTATTAATGGGTTCTCCAACAGCAAATCACGAGAATAATAATTCGCGAATGGATGGTTGATCAAGAGAATTTACATAAGTTTAAGCATCATAAAAATAAAGGCGAGTAATTTTATTTAGCGTGTGGTGCTTCTCGAGAAATTACACGATAATTAATTCCACATGTATATTTAGGAATTCACAGTAACAGATTTCTAATTCTTCATTCTATGAACATTGAATTTCGTGGATCTGCTCAACAACGAAATCCTTGAAAATTGGGGCTCAACGAATATTGATAAAACCACAGTTTAATTAAACAATGGGAGAGCAAGTTTCATCTCTGTACTTTTTTTTTTTAAATTGCGAAAACTAAACTGTGCAAAATCATTATATTAAGTAAGGTCATTTGTATAGACTTCCAATTATAAAATGCAGTCACAAAATAATTTAACGAAATTTTATTTTTAGCTCTACTGGTCAGAGACCAGAAGAGCTTATGCGATAGTAATGCGTCTGTCTGTCCTTCTGTCTGTAAACAATTTTTCAAAATGCTACTCCTCCTACAGTTTTGGTCTAATTTCAATATAACTTTGCACACAAGTAGACTACACTAAGATAAATAATTCTGTGTATCGGTTTTTGATTCCGATAAACGTTGTTGCCGTGGTAACTAAAAATAGAAATTTCTGTAAAATTGTTTCAAAATGCTACTCCTCCTACAGTTTCCGTCTGATTTCAATATAACTTGGCACACAAGTAGAAAACACTATGAACATAAAGAGACTTTATCAATGATCATTATTCTATTTATTGCTGTTGTTAAGTTTCAATTCCCAACTGCTTAAGTACTTTACTCTTCCTTTGCTACAAGTACAAACCAGTAGAGCTACAGTCTCGACAGAGACTTCTGGTTCAATTTGGAATATTGATTTGTTTGATTTGATCAAGGACAACACAAAAGTCCATATATTTTCAGAAAAATGTTATGAAACATTTTGCAATATTGTATTCTATTTAAAAAGAAAAGGGTTTTGCATGCTTTTGTTTTAATATGTTTTTATGTATCATTTTTAAAAGTTTTTTTTTCATAAATCTTTTCCATATTTGAAATAATAATCATAGAAATTATAGCATGTACAAGAAGATGTTTACCAATAACAAAATTCTAATATTTGTACTGTTTTTATTTTTAGCCTGAATTTTATCAAGTTTGTCATACCAAGGCCGATTATGATGAGCACGGACCTAGCATTTGTCGTCACAATCCTGTCTTCGGTACTATGTCCTAGTGATCGGGGAACCACCCTATTGTTTGTTCAGGAAAATGAAGGAAAGAAGAAAATCAGTGGCTTCCATACAAAACTGAACATACTAACTTAATTTGATCAAAACACTTGTAGTTTAATTATGTCTCAAATTAAACAGTAAGCAGTGTATAAATTAATATGCTGCAGAAGTACATTTCATTTATATATGGGTTTAAAACGGTTGGTCAGATGTAAAGAAACTTTGTGATATTAAGAATAAGTTGTTCAAGTTGTTCACTGATATTAGTATAGAATTGAACAAAAATCATGTACAGCGTCACAATGAAATTGTTAAGTACAGAGTATTATACATGTATATGCCTATAGGATCCAATTAAAAGTTTTATATCATTTATTTTCAAATTCATTAAAGTATTTATCATTCAATGAAATGTTTATATGACATGACATGTATATGAAAAAAATAAAATATTACAGAAAACACTGTAACTCTGTCTAGAATGTTTTTTAAAGGACTCGGAAAATGGGGGGGGGGGGGGGGTCTGCCATCAATGTTTCTTAAGAGACCATTAACTTGACTGACTTTCAGCTGAAATGAAAGTTAATGATGAAAGCTTTGGATAATGTTATTAGAAGGAAAATGCTATTTCAGACATAGCATCTTTGTTGATAATTGCCATTATTTATTTAGAAGTACATGTATTAAATACAAAAAAAATGAATAAATTGATATTTGCCTCTGTTGCATTTGGAAGTGGGTTCATTTATACCTTAAACAATTTTTTTCTTCTTGTCTGCAACATGCATTCAAGATTAATTTGTTGCTAATATATAATTAATATACATGACATGTATACCTAGAAATCAGATTTATTGGGGGGTTAATTTTCATTGTTTTCTAGGTATGAAGAGACCCACGACTTCATGTCCACCACGAAATGTAAAATGTTACATTGTACATACATAACTACTCAACAATTCTTCATCCACGAATTCAAATCCCCATGAACAATGAATTTTTACTCAAACCACGAAAATTTGACCCCACAAAAATATGTGATATTACAGTATAGGAATTGAAAAGATACTCATAAGGATCACCTTTTTTAGCTCTACTGGTCAGAGACTAGAAGAGCTTGTGCGATAGTAAGATGTCCGAAGTCCATCCGTCTGTCCAGCTGTCCATCTGTCTGTAACAATTTTTCAAATGCTACTCGTCCTACAGCGTTGGTCTGATTTCAGTATATAAATTGGCACATTAGAAAACTACACTAAGGTACATGATTCTATTTTTTGCTGCCTGTTGCAAAGTTTCAAAATCCAAGTGCTACTTTTCTTTTGTTATATGTACAGATCAGTAGAGTTACAGTCTCATTCGAGACTTCTGGTTTTCTTATCAGTACTGAATACACTATATGTATACATATATTGATTTCATAAAGTAGTAGGTTTCTAATAAAAGGATATGGGTGAACAAAGAGAGCAAAATGCCTGTGTTGCAACACATTGAAAAATCTCAGTTGTATCATAATGTATGTAAACTACATGTAAAATATCTAAGATTTTAAAAAATCTCACGAAGATTGAACTTGTTTCTCTATGAAATAATGATTTTTTGGCTCACATCAAAAAAAGTTCGTGGTTCAAGTTTTAATTTGTGGCTCCGTCGATCATGCCCATAAGGTCCATTTTTTTTAAACCTTTACATATTTCTTTTTCCCCAAGTATTCCTGGACAAATTATTTCAAATAACCCTACCATATTTGTTTAAAAATCTCCTCTTGGGAGAAGTTATCCTTTATTAAACAAAGTTACATTCCCTTTATCCGAGGTTACTTCTTTCCACCAATAAGTTTAATTTGATTGGTTCTATATGGTTCTGGAGGAAAAATATTTTTTTTAACGAAGACTATACTTATGAGCTTTTAATTCAAATGAGCTAGACAGAACAAAAAAACAACAACACCGGTCGTGGACAACACAACGCAAAAAATAAACAGCAACAATCCAAAAATCAAAAGATTCTGATGAGAAAGGGTTCTGAAACGATTCATTCACTCTGTTCAAGTATACGTAGCATTTTGTGCGTGCATGATTCAGTGATTAATCGTTATGGAGGGAAACACGCGCACAGGTAGATATCAGAGCTAGATATGCTAACAATGTAATTAATAATGATGATGACGATTTTCTCATTTCGCAAATAATTAGTCAGAACATGTAAAGACCCCCAGAGTTCATAGCGCGGTATGATCCGCGCCCCATCCTGAGGCTAAGTTGTAAGAAAACTGTTCTTTGTAATGTACGTTTTCGTTTGTTGATCATGTCTGCTTTTTCTGTTTTATCTGTATTTTTACTTGGATTTTTAGTTTTTCTTTTTAATTCAGGTATGTAGTTAAAGTAAGTTGTATACGTTTTTTCTTCATATCTTCTGCCTGGGCTTGCTCAAATGAATAAACTATAAAATCACCTAACATTCGGTCGCTTTCATCCCATACAAGTAATAACATTCGAACACAATCTTAATTTATTTTGTTGATTTATACCTATCATAAAATTATAGATATGAATAAAAAATGCAGGTGCATCATATTAATTTAACTGGGGGTACACTGTTTGAAAGGAATGGAATTAAATGTATCAATTTTACAGAAAATCAGTAGAATGTGTTGCAATAAAATATCAATATATTCGAACAAAATTATAACAATGTGAGGGAAAAAAGGAATTTACGTGATACAGTAAGAAAAATATCACGACTTTTGAAGATGAAGTTCAGCCAAAGCCGTTGAAAGTAGATTACATACGTACGTATAACAACTGGTTGGCTGTCCCATTCTTTTTCAAGAAATATGTGTTTAAAAATAATTAAATAAATAATTAGAAATAATTGCAATGAAATGCCGTTGAATTTTAGGAAAAGATGTATCAGGCAAGAGAAATTTAAGATGGAAGCAATTAAATTTAAAACTAGGTAGATTTAATTTTTAGTAGGACACTTCATTCGGTGTACTCTCTAAAATTGACATATCTAAAGCAGCACATGTATGCATTATTTGTTTCAATTTAATCCTAATTTTGCCCATAGTTTTTATTTCCTACTTGTTTTATTTACACAGTTGATCAGGCTGAAGGCGGAGAATGCTGCAAGGCTCATTACGATAACGGAGGATTGCGTCATGACACCACGTGGTGTAGCCACTATTGTTGTCATGATCGACGGCGCATGTACAGCCCACTTTACTGCTGTAGTGATTTCTTCAGGAGGGCCGACAGATCTGACAGACTCGACTTCTGTAGCTCGTGGTTTACAGCTTCCGCTAATCTGTAGGTTTTCTTGTTGGTTAACATTATTGTTCCCCGCTTTCGCGAAAGCGAGGGAACATTAAATCTCATTCGTCTGTCCGTCCGTCAGTCTATCAGTCCGTCACAAAAACTTAACCCTTGCCCTTAACTTTTGATCTAGTGGAGCAATGACTTTCATATTTTACATGTGAAGTGCCTGTGACAAGACCTTTCTACGCGTACCACCAAATTTGACATTTTGACCTTGGAGTTTGACCCACTTTTACACAAGAAATTAAACTTTTACTTTGGCCATAACTTTTGAACGGTATAGATACAAGGACTTTCATATTTTACATTTATACTCTTTGTGGCAAGATCTTTCATTGGACACCATCAACTTTGACCTTGACCTTGGAGATTTCTATACTTATGAAAAAACTTAAAATAACCTTGTCCATAACTTTTGTACGGTAAGAACGAGGGCTTTCATACTTCACATATACATGTATAATCCTTGTGAAAAGACCTTTCATTGGATACCAAGAACTTTGACTCTTTCACCTTAACCTTCGAGCTTGACCTACTTTAAAAAAACGTTGACCATAACCTTTGAAGGGTTAGGGCTAGGGCTTTCATACTTCACATATTTTATTCTTGTGTGAAGACCTTTCATTGGATGTCAAGAACACTGACCATCTGACCCTGACCTTGGAGTTTGACCTACTTTTTGAAATCTTTAACCTTGGCCCTAATTTTTGAACGGTAAGGGCTAGGGCTTTCATTCGTACTTCGCATATTTAATTCTTGTGAGATGAACTATAATTGGATACCAAGAACTTAAACTCTTTGACCTTGACCTTTGAGGTTGACCTACTTTTAAAAAACAAACCTTGACCATAACTTTTGAAGGGTTAGCCTTAGGGCTTTCATACTTCATATATTTTATCTGTATGACAAGACCTTACATTAGATATCAAGAACTTTAACCCTCTGACCTTTGACCTTGGAGTTTGGTCTACTTTTTAAAAACTTTAACCTTGGCATAACGTTTGAAGGATTAGGGCTAGGGCTTTCATACTTCACATATAAAATCCTTGTGACAAGACCTTTCTTAAGAAAATAACAACTTTGACCAATTGACCTTGGAGTTTTACCTACCTTTCAAAAACCTATCCTTGGGACAAAAAATTTCCCAGCATGCTATGATTTCTGATTCCTTGACCTTGACCTTCACTATTGACCTTATTTTTCAAAAATTCAACTTTGGTGATAATTTCAAAATGACACATGATAATGTGTTCATATTTGACACAATATGTCATCAAAATGACATTTCACCCACAAAGACACCGAAAGCGACGGGGGGGGGGGGGGCGACACAATTCTTTGAATTTGCTTGTTTATTCTATAGAATTTGTTAAGTAAAGGTGGGGGGGGGGCAAAATAAATTGAAAAAAAAAACAATTAATAACTTTTAATGTTAGATTTGGTGATTCCTTGTACACGGATCATTTCTGCTATAAGTCTGTCAAAACGTTATGTCCCGGAGGGTTACCTATAATGCGGAAAATACAAATTCATACCATACAGTGCGTGGACAATTCGCTTGCAGAGAAGGTTTAATTAACCCGGCAAATATATAGATATTTTTTAATGGCTTCTGTCCATCTGATATTGAACATCTTTAGGTTTTCCATCCCTAATAGGACCAAAGTCTCTAATCCTTCAATGCCTATCCCGTACACAATACTCTGATATTAATTTAAAGCATTTTACAGTAGAAAAGGATTTACAAGAGAAAAAATTTAAAGTGTAATTAACTAAGCAGAAATTATTTAACAAAGATTGCATTGAAGTCTTTGGCGAGTCTGGGGACAAGTGATTTTTTAAAATAAAAATTCAAATAATAAGAATACCATGCAATAAATACTGTGATGTAAAGATGCATTAAACATTAGAAATAGAATGAAAATAGAATACGTTTTTTTTTACCAGAAAATATTTTTAAATTGATTTTTATTATTTTATATTATTTAAAAACCGAGGTAGATATAAGGTAACCGTAATTAATTAGGACAAATGTCATTCTTACATGCTAGTAGTAATAAATGGGAATTTATGTCTAAATGTACAAGTCAGAGTATTCAACACCTATATATTTGTTATGCTAATTTCATTGAAACTGTTGCTACAAAGGATGAAATGTAGTTGTGATGCTGAAAAACCATCTATCACTTATTATAGCTCTTCTGAGCCAAAAGCTCAAAGAGTGCTATGGCCATTCGTGCGGTGTGCGTAAACATTTTAGAATATGGGCCATAACTCAAGAACCCTTCGGCCAATCATTTTCAAATTTGTCACAGGGTATCCCTGGCCCAAGGGCTACCATTTATACTAAAACTAGGGTTGGGACCCTTAAACAAGGGGAGATAATCAGGAAAATAGAACCAAAAGTACTGTTTGTTAAAAAATCTTCTTCTCCAGAACCACCAGGCGGATTTTCACCAAACTTACGAATAAGAATCAGGATATGTTGAAGATTAAAAATTGCACGTGGAATTACCCTGGGGCAAAGGGTGTGGTCTCAAGGTCACTTCAAAGTTGTCCAAAAATTTTACTTTATAAAAAGATTGATATTTTGTTTATCATAAAGACTAGGATAATCAAATCTTGTAAGTTGATGCATCTTAGGACTTCACATCATGTTCAAAAGTAGGTCACAGTGACCTACTTTTTTTATTTTACAGGCATTTGTTTTAAAATTGATTTTGAGACATATTTTGGACACTTTAAGCCTATGATCATCAAACTTTGTCAATTGATGCATTTTGGGTCCTCAAACAACGTCAACTTAAAAGTAGGTCACCGTGACCTCCGGTTTTGAATTTTATAGCTAATCTTTTCTAAAACATTTAATACGAGAAATTCAGACACTGAAATGTTTAGAATCGTCAAATTTTGTAAGTTGATGCATCTTGAGGCCTTAAAACATATTTATGAAAAAGTAGGTCACTGTGACCTACTTTTTATATTTTGCAGGCATTTGTTTTCAAATTGTTTAAAAGGTATATTTTGAATACTTAGAGACCTATGATCATCAAACTTTGTCAGTTAAGGTGATTCGAACGTGACGAAAATACGTCAACTGCGCAATGCGAAACGTCACGGAAATTTAATCTCTACACCAAATGTTCTAATACATAAACTTTTTTAATGCAACAATTATAGATTTATTTCATTAATAAACAAAAATAAGAAATAATTGAATACGGAAAAATCATATTGTTTGTTATCCTTGATTTTATTTAATATATGTTTGATTAATTTATGTATTAGAGCATTTGGTGTAGAGATTACATTTCCGTGACGTCAGCTGATGGCAATGGGGCCTTGGAACGAAATTCGAAGTTTGCATGAATTTTAGTTGTTTGCATTATCAACGCGTTGGATTTAAACTTCAGGAAGAAATGTTTAGCGAGAAATATCATATTTGAACCTAATGCTACACGCAAACCGGTAGGCATGTCCGATTTATATGTTAAATTCAAGCCTGAACCGAGAGGGGGTGAAATTGGCGTTGCACACTTTGTGTATTTAGTCAGCCCCCGGGCTGACTAGTTACGTTAGGATGAAACTGCAAGTGCGCTTGCGTTAATCGGAATTCTGGGAAAAAGACCCCCGGGGGTAGGGCGGGGCCAAAATGGCCGACCAAATGTTTTACATAGAAATATATAGGAAAATTCTTTAAAAATCTTCTTCTCAAGAATGACAAAGCCATTATTCATCATATTTATATGGAAACATGCTCTGGTAGTGTAGATTCAAGTTTGTTCAAATCATGACCCCCGGGGGTAGGGCGGGGCCAAAATGGCCGACCAAAGTTTTACATAAAAATATATAGGAAAATTCTTTAAAAATCTTCTTCTCAAGAATAACAAAGCCATAATTCATCATATTTATATGGAAGCATGTTTAGGTAGTGTAGATTCAGTTTTGTTCAAATCATGACCCCCGGGGGTAGGGCGGGGCCAAGATGGCCGACCAATGTTTTACATAGAAATATATAGGAAAATTCTTTAAAAATCTTCTTCTCAAGAATGACAAAGCCATAATTCATCATATTTATATGGAAACATGCTCAGGTAGTGTAGATTCAAGTTGTTCAAATCATGACCCCCGGGGGTAGGGCGGGGCCAAAATGGCCGACCAATGTTTTACATAGAAATATATAGGAAAATTCTTTAAAAATCTTCTTCTCAAGAATGACAAAGCCATAATTCATCATATTTATATGGAAGCATGCTCAGGTAGTGTAAGATTCAAGTTTGTTCAAATCATGACCCCCGGGGGGTAGGGCGGGGCCAAAATGGCCGACCAATGTTTTACATAGAAATATATAGGAAAATTCTTTAAAAATCTTCTTCTCAAGAATGACAAAGCCATAATTCATCATATTTATATGGAAGCATGCTCAGGTAGTGTAGATTCAAGTTTGTTCAAATCATGACCCCCGGGGGTAGGGCGGGACCAAAATGGCCGACCAAGGTTTTACACAGAAATATATAGGAAAATTCTTTAAAAATCTTCTTCTCAAGAATGACAAAGCCATTATTCATCATATTTATATGGAAGCATGTTCAGGTAGTGTAGATTCAAGTTTGTTCAAATCATGATCCCCGGGGGTAGGGCGGGGCCAAAATGGCCGACCAAAGTTTTACATAGAAATATATAGGAAAATTCTTTAAAAATCTTCTTAATCATTTTCTAAAAAATAGCAAATCCATGATTCGTCATGGGACTACTTTTGGATTTAAACTTTACAATAAAAAGCCATTTTATACTAGTCCTACCCTTGGTGCTCAGGTGAGCGATGTGGCCCATGGGCCTCTTGTTAAATGATACAATAAAAATATTTCATTGCTTCTAATAGAAGATAAGTATATTTATTCCCTTAATCGCCATTGCAAGCCGAAGATTTAAATTGTGTATTCCTCTGGATGCCTGATGCAAGACTCCCTCGATCAATATTCAATACCTTGCATAAGACATTCATACAACAATCCACTTGCCACAAAGGTCCCAAAATGGTGAAAAAAAGAACGATCAATTTCTTTTCACTCTAATGATGGAAGTTATGAAAACATCAGAAGACCACTGTAAGACAGTAAATTCTTATAATTTACATGATGATAGACGTGTAAGTGCCGCTTGTGCACGTGAACCGCGCCCATATGTGAGAAATTGACCACAGTGGAACTGTGCTGATTTATAGATAGGGTCAACCCCCCCCCAATGAAAGGAGAGAGAGAGGGGGGATGAATTCCAGTATTTTAATCTATAGTTTTGCTATGGTGGTAGACATCATCAGACATTTTATGTACTAGTATACGTAATGCATGTATAAACATATTTGAAATTTCCATTTTAAATTGTTTTCCGTGGCGTTCACTACTTTTTTGGAAGCAATTCTTTTCTTTCCTAATAACACTAAAATGGATGCTCAAACTTAGAAATTGAATTAAATATACATGCAGTGTGCCCCCCCCCCCCCCCTCCACATCATGCGTTGCCTCGAAATGGCAAATGCACAACTAAAAAACTGTTATTCAATAACATTTAAAAACAATCTAACAAAAAGTCTACCTTCCTTTTATTCATCACAATCTATATCATTCTTATAGAATTTTACGTGATCTTAGTTGCCATGGTGGCTTTTGTTCATTTACCGGTATGAACTTTCTCTGATGTCTGCGTCGAAGAGAATTTATTGGAGATAATTTAAATAATTACTTCAGACTAGTTAATTCTATGCTTCATTTTTTATTTTGTACAGCGTTATGTTACAAATAAGAAAACAATTACAAGAATTTGACTTTTCTTACAATGGCATTTATTACATTTAAGGAACACAACATGATGGATAGATCAAATCATAAACCTTTACAAAACAAGAAAGAAACTTTCGGTATTCCAGTGGCTGACGCTCAGCTTTTTTAAAAAAGCTAACCTTGTTATATATAATGTTAGGCCCTAGAGATGGTAGAATTTTTCGATATTTGACTTATTTAGCGACTAGATCATGGATAAAAATTCAGATGCCTGTGTAAATACCAACGGGTGTCCAGTATTCAAACAGCAAGATGGACTAAGAAGTCTGAACGACCTGACCACAATTATTTCAGTCATAAGTACACATTACAAATAGGCCCTACGGACATGTGAATACGTTGAAACTGTTACATGTATGCAGACTACGCTCTACCGTATACATGTTGATCTACGTACTTGGAACATTAAAATCATACATATATGTAAAACAAGGCACACAATTGCCCCACCAGACATTAAACGTAAAATGTATACTGGTGGCTTTTGTTCATTTACCGGTATGAACTTTCTCTGATGTCTGCGTCGAAGAGAATTTATTGGAGATAATTTAAATAATTACTTCAGACTAGTTAATTCTATGCTTCATTTTTTATTACTAATTCAGGGCCCAGGAAAAAAAAATTCATGTAAATTACAGATAAACAAGACACTAGAATAAACATATAATGTACATGTATAATGAAAAGCAATTCTTTGATTAAGTACATTAATTGGTAGTATAAAAATTAATTCTCGTGTGTATGCAAAGGTTGTATTAGTATTTTAAATATGTCTATAATGTATTATCCCTGTAGGAAAAGAGAATTTTCAGAATCTACAATTTTACTGAAATTCAAAATCGAGATACAACCCCCCCCCCCCCCCCCCCCAAAAAAAAAAACCAAACAAAAAACCCAAAAACGAAAAGCATATTTATAAAAAACAAAAGATTATCAATTTTTTACACTGAACCAAGCTATGGTGCTGATATACCTATAGACTTTGCAGGTCTACTGCCGTCATAATTATAAAACCGGAAGTACGAGTTCATAAATTTGAAATTTTAATCAATTCAATTAGACATCAGAAAGAAAAAAAAATCTTGTTTTCCTCATTTTTCCCCTGATAATTCAAAAACTTGAGCAGCAGGTTTGTAAGCTTAAAAGAAAAAAAATGTTGGCCTTAATATTACATTGCATACTTGAAAAATGCATTTAGTTTCAATATGTCAGAGGAAATTCGAACTGAGAGATTATTTTAATGTTTCTAAAGCTATTGACTATTTTATTGAATATTTTCACCTCAAATGTTCAGAATTGATAAATTATACGATGTATTTGATTATTTTATGCAAACTTTTAAGATTTTTTGTGTTTATCTTTTCATATATAAATGTTTTTTTGGAAAAGGCTAAAAATTGAGCAAGACCCAATGAAAGTCAGATGATTATATCTTTCTTCCGGACTCATGAACCTACCAATTTTTTTTTTCAAGGTTTAAAGCTTTGTTTCACTGCTATTCAAAGAAAGTTAAAAGAGAAAATTCCAATTACTCTTGGTATGATTTTTTGCCATTTTATCAATTGGAAGTCATGCTGAAACTGTCATTATTCAAGACAGGAAATCCTCTAGTATCATTCTTATCATTTTTTAAAAAATCGAATTACTTTGTTGACAGGTTCGAATCACCTTAATGCATCTTGGGTCTTCGGAAAACATCGACCAAAAAGTAGATCACAGTGACCTACTTTTGACATTTTATGGTTATATTTACGTATTTTAGGTGCTTATTGGCTTAGAATCATCAATTTTTGTCAGATGGCGCATCTTGGGTTTTTGGAGAATGTCGACCAAAGGTAGGTCACAATGACCTACTTTTGAATATCTCAGGTACTTATTGGTTTAGAAGCATCAAACTTTGTCAGTTGGTGCATCTTGGGTTTTCGGAGAATGTCGACCAAAAGGTAGGTCACCATGACCTACTTTTGACATTTTATGGACTTATATAAGTATCTCCCGTATTTATTGACTTAAAATCATCAAACTTTGTCAGTTGATGCATCTTGGCTTTTCGGAGAATGTCGACCAAAAAGTAGGTCACAGTGATCTACTTTAGAATATCTCAGGTGCTTATTGGCTTAGAATCATCAATTTTTGTCAGATGGTGCATCTTGGGTTTTTGGAGAATCTCGACCAAAAAGTAGGTCACGGTGACCTACTTTTGAATACCTCGCGAACTTATTTGCTTAGAATCATTAACCTTTGTCAATTAATGCATCATAATTCCTCAGAAAATCTCAATTAAAAAGTATAGTACATGTATTTTATAGTTATAATGAAATATCTCTAGCCCTAACTGGCTAAGAATCATCAAACTTTGTCAGTTGATGCATTTTGGGTCTTAGGATATTTAGAGTTAGGGCTTCAATATTAACAGAAGTGATAGGTTGCACAATTTTTCAGAAGAGCGATTCAAGGCCCTTGGGCCTCTTGTATTGCTGAAGTTTAGAAAAGTTATTTGATTTTTTTTTCTATGCACATATCTTTAATTCTTTTATTTAAATATTTCGCAACGAAACAAATATTCTTGAAATGCGTTTCCTTTTTTTTTTTTTTTTTTTTTTGATTTAACGTGTTCAGCCGAAGAAACAAAAATAAGAAGATAAGATGTAATTATGAGTTTACTACTTTTTAATATCATGTTGATTTTGCTTTGTAGATGGGCGCCCGTGTTGATAGCCATTGTTATAATCGCCATTTTGATTGGTTGTGGAATATGTTGCTGTTGCATTCCGGGATTTTGTTTCTGTTGTTGACATTCCAGAGAACCAAAAAAACCTGAAAAGACACGTTATAAAATGCATCACACCTTCTTTTTTTTCTCTCTCTCTCTCTCTCTCTCTCGAATTGAAAAGTTCGGAAGATACTTACAACTCTTTAAAAATTGCAGGTCATATATATGTTGTTTTTATAAAATCATTGTCTATACCCATCAGCAATTAACTTTTTACTTTTTTTGTGGGTTTTTCATTCGTTTGTTCTTAAAAGTTCTTATTATGTGTTTGTGAATGCATAAGGGAAAAGGTTCCTATACATAATTCCTAGTTTTGCAAAACGTTAATGTTAAAAAGAATATCTAAATGTCATGAATTGAAATGAAAAAAATAAGAAACTTAATAATACCCAGTCGCTGACCCAGGAGAAGTTGAGTGGGTCACAACAGGGGACAAAGAGGGTGAAAGTTGTCAAAAATCATCTGCCAAGGTGATTCGGGTTAGTAGATTGGTACATGGGCCTCTTGTCAAACACAAACCTATTAGTTTTTATTGTTGTATAAACATGTTTAAAATTAACAAGTATTTTCTTCTAAAACTTTTGTTCTTATTATTTTTTTTTAATTTTCTTTGAGATATTACAAGCACCTTACATACCATATATATTATGTACACTTTTTTGAAAGAAGAGGCCCAATGCAATTAACAATCACCAGAATACTACGAGTTTCTCATTTTATGAGTAGATTTGATCAGTACCAACTAAAAGTTCATTTCCAAGTGAACTTTTTAACATTGTTGTTTATTACTTATATTTACATTTGAAACGAATACGTACATTTCGAGTTAAATTGTATTTATTGAACGGACAGGCCAACGTATTGCTATGTAGTGACGCGCAATAACCTAGAAGTTGTTTGTTCAAACGTGCTGTGACCTCTGACACCCAAATGAAATTCACACAGATTTGAACGTATTTTCTCTTTAATAGGTTCATCTAAGAAAGATATTTGCAAATGTAAATATGACCACTTGAATCTGCATGTGGTTACACGAAGATGCTTGCATATGAATGTGCCAAAAGATTTTTTTTCAAAAGAAGCTAGATCTATTTACTCTATATGTAGAGAGCGCATGCAGCAAGCTAAATAGACTAACGTGTAATGACAGAAAAAAATAGGTATGACACAATTTCGTTCAGATAATGTAATATTACTGGGATACCTCAAATTTACCAAAAACTGTACATGTCTAATCTTGAAAAATAAATTGTAGCTAAGATATATCTTTATATATTTATCATTTAAATCTAGATAAGAATTTTACCGATATTGCCTCGACATGCTATTGTCTTTTATTAATTTTCAATCTGAAGTTGAAAACAAATTTTAATTGAAAAATTCAAATTTTTGTAGAGGACACTATTGTTGATGCTTTTGGATTATCACAGCATAATAAACTGTCAAACAAGTCAAGAGTTTTTAAATATTAGTTCTAATGTAAATGCAGGAGAAGAAAGTGACTAGTGCATTTGGACATGCCAATAATTGGTCGAATTTTCAAAATGTGTGCCCCACATCTCGATTTTTTCCCACTTGTTAACAAACTTTTGTCGAATATTTGAAACAATCATTCCGTCACGATCAAACTCACAAAATCTATAATAGTAGTTTACTTTCTTTGCTTTCTTTAAACACTAGACAGGAATCTGAATAAAAAATCATTCTTCAAAACTGCCAAAATATCAACAGTTTACTTCTTACATCGAAGTGGAGCATTTGTCCTCCATTCTTATCCCCAGACGATGACGTAGATTCACCGCCGTGATCTGTGACGGAAATCAAGGGTCTTGTGAGTAACCAATCGCAACTTCTCGCGGGCCTTTCGGAAAAACGGAAAAACAACCTCAACGCTGTGATGCATGACAACCCCCTTTTCACAAACTTTGAAATAAATTTTGGAAAACCTCTTATCTATATATTGAATGTAAAGATATTAGCTAAAATATACTGCAGAAGGGACTTTTAACCCCTTAAGGATGTACAACACACCTACCCCAAAAAATTCCTGTCGTTTAATTTTCGTTATTTTTGTATATTTACTACATGACTATATCTACTGCATGTATGCACATTTTGGACAAAATCGTTCGAGTGGTTTTTGGACAGGAAATTCCAAAATTTACCCCCCTTTAGTTGTTTACAAGGAGAGAACATTTTAAATCAATGAACTATACTTAAACCTTGATTTAAAAAAAAAAAAAAAACCAGGTTAGATATAACTGTCAAATTTCATTGATTTATTCCATTAACTATTTAACACAAAAATATAGTCATCTTTTTTATATACATATCATTAAACAATTTTTTGAAGACCTTAAACTAAAAAACTATGAATTATCTAAGCCTTGAAAATTGTGTATTTTTCAAATTCAAAATTTTTTTGTGAAAAAACCTGTCGTTTAATTTTGGTAAAAAAAACTTTCTTTAGGTAGCTGGTAGTAAAAATAATCTTCATAATTTTTTGTATAATTTTTGTACGACCAGTTTTGATTTAAAGACGTACAACACACTGGAGGAGATAACTCTTGCGATTTCAATTGAACGTTTGACGTGACGTCAAATTTAACGTCAAAAATAAAGCGTCAAAACGACGAGTAAAACTATCCCGATGTACATATATGTAGATCAAACATGAAAGAAAATTGAGATAATTATGGGGATTGGCTGTGATTGTGCGTACCATACACAATCAATAAGTATTTTTTTAATTAACCCGATTAAACTCCGTAAAAAGCAAACATAAAATACCATCCCTAAATGTTTATTTCATTTCATTTCATATACAATAAATTGTATTTTTGATCAAAGCGCAGCATTTTATTTTATTCTGAAAATTTTATTTTACATTGCCGAAATTCTCATGATATAACATTCCGATTAATGGTCTTCATTACAATTTGTGCATACACGATATAAATATTGTTTTTCTTCTTTAATTAAATAAAACAACAATTTAAATAAACAAAAAAACTTTTTACAATGTAGAATCGATGTTGTTCTCAGACCCTTACTGATCAAAGAGGAACAACTCTGAAAATGTAGGAGATGTTTATTTTCCTCCCTTTATTCACGGTTTTCCACAGAATCAGATACATTTACAGCAAGACCTGATAAATCCGAGAATTGAAAACTATAGACCTCATATACACAATGTAAGAATAGAATTGAAAAGAATTGTTCACTTGTACTGAAATTATCTGCATTTATGAATATCCTATTGCAACAAATCGTAACTTTGACTTTCTGCCAACAATGTCGGTTCGCATTTCCTCGAATCAAAACAAAACGTAGCCTATAAGATTTAAAAAAAAAAAAAATCAATGTGCGATTTGATATAAATTGAAATAGATGAAAATTGATGTTTGATATTTTGAAGTTAATGTGGACGAATACGGAATTTTCATTTTAACTTTAGAAGTCACGACATTGAAAGAAATGCGTACAATATCATGAGGGGTGTATGTACATCTAATGCAAATGTCGATGTGTCCCCACGGCCACATACTGTCTCGTTTGAAATAATGACATGAAAGAAACTACAATTATTCCATTAATATCACAGGAGAGTTGAACATACACTATTTTTTAATGAATAAAATTTAAGAAATAAAATTAAAAATCAACATATTCAAGTTCAACAAAACTTGAATTCGTATCCAGGTTTCATGTGATATGGAATGCATAACGCATACGCATATGGACTAAACACTAAAATCTTTCAGTAATTTTTTCCTGATACATATAAAAAGAGTAGTCAATATTTATTCTGCATTCATGAATTTAAAAACTAATGCATACCTCCGGGATTCTTGACGAAATACCAGTATATTTGCACCGTAAACGACGTTTCGTCAAACGATGGTCTGCGACGCAAAAAAGGAAGGGGTGGGGGGTGATAGGGGTATTCAAATATTGCCTAAAAATCTACATGTAAATACGCTTTACATATTAGAACTTTTAAATTTGTAAGTTAATATATTTTTGAAGCAAAAGCAATATTCCAATTTGATTATTTTTAAATGTGTATTTGTAGATTCATATAACAAAGTGATCGACCCCGTCTGAAAGACGCGCGGGAACGTGATTTATTGAGAAGGGGGGGGGGGGGTTAATTTTCCGCTATTAAATCAAAACTGGTCGTACAAAAATTATTTAAAAAATTAGGAAGATTATTTTTACTACCAGCTACCTAAAGAAAGTTTTTTACCAAAATTAAACGACAGATTTTTTCACAAAAAACTTTTGAATTTGAAAAATACGCAATTTTCAAGGTTTAGAAAATTCATAGTTTTTCAGTTTAAGGTCATTAAAAATTGTTTTAATGATATGTATATCAAAAAGATGACTATGTTTTTGTGTTAAATGGCTTAAGGAATAAGCCAATGAAATTTGACATTTATATCTAACCTGGTTTTTTTGAAAATCAAGGTTTAAGTAGTTCATTGATTAAAAATTTTCTCTCCTTGTAAACAACTAAAGGGGGGGGGTAACTTTCGCAAGTTCCTGTCCAAAAACCACTCGAACGATTTTGTCCAAAATATGCATACATGCAGTAGATATAGTCATGTACTATGTATACAAAAATAACGAAAATTAAACGACAGGAATTTTTGGGGGTAGGTGTGTTGTACATCCTTAATAGCGGAAAATTATCCCCTCCCCCTTTCTCAATAAATTACGTTCCCGCGCGTCTTTCAGACGGGGGTCGATCACTTTGCTATGAATCTTCTACAAATACACATTTTTAAAAAATCAAATTGGAATATTGCCTTTGCTTCAAAAATATATCAACTTACATATTTAAAAGTTCTCATATGTAAAGCATATTTAAATGTAGATTTTTAGGCAATTTTTGAAAAACCCCTACCACCCCCACCCCTTCATTTTTTATTTTTTTTTTTTATTTTTTTTTATTTTTATTTTTTTTTTTTTTGCGTCGTAGACCATTAGCATTTGACGAAACGTCGTTTACAGTGCAAATATACTAGTATTTCGTCATTTGAATCCCGGAGGTATGCATTAGTTTTTAAATTCATGAATGCAGAATAAATATAGACTACTGGTTTTATATGTATCAGGAAAAATTACTGAAGGATTTTAGTGTTTAGCTGCGTTATGCATTCCATATCACATGAAAGTTGAAACCTGGATACGAATGCAAGTTATGTTAATTGAATATGTTGATTTTTAATTTTATTTCTTCAATTCTATTTATCAAAAAATAGTGTATGTTCAACTCTCCTGTGATATAAATGGAATAATTATAGTTTCTTTCATTTCATTATTTCAAACGAGACAGTATGTGGCCGTGGGGATACATCGACATTTGCATACATGTATACCCCTCACGATATTGTACGCATTCTTTCAATGTCGTTGCTTCTAAAGTTAAAATGAAAATTCCGTATTCGTCCACATAATCTTCAAAATATCAAACATTAAACTCTTCATCTATTTTAGTTTATATCAAATCGGACATTGATATTTTTAAAAATCTTATAGGCTACGTTTTGTTTTGATTCGAGGAAATGCGAACCGACATTTTTGATTTGCTGCAAAAGGATATTCATAAATTCAGATAATTTCAGTGCTAGTAAACAATTCTTTTTAATTCTATACTTACATTGTGTGTTTGAGGTCTATCGTATTCAATTCTCGGATTTATCAGGTCTTGCTGTAAATGTATCTGATTCACAGGCGCTTGTTTCATACAGTAAGCTTAGTTTTCTACTATATAATAATACAAGGTATCCATCTTTCTCGAGACCAAAAATGTAGGTCACCAATTCAAACTCCTTTTTTTATTTATTATCTGCAGCTGGCCACAGAAACCCCACATGTAATGGTTAGCGGAGTCCCCCTTCTTGGACCTCATGTATATTTCCTTACCTAACCCCCTCGCGAACTTTGACACTGGCCATAAAATTACACGCTTCGTCAATCGAGAGAAATAGTACATCTCTAAACAGCTCAGCACTTCCGGTTTGGCAACCGCGATATAATACACAAGATCTCATTGGCTACGGTACTCTCGGGAGTTTTCGATGCAATTGTATAAGACACATGAGAAGACCGAAATATTATTTTGGCGCAAATTTGAAAATCGATATTGTTCTAAGTTTCTGACAATTTTTTTTGTAAAATGACAGCGTTTTGGTAATTTTTAAGATCATTTGATAGTTATTATTTATGCAAAATTATTTTGTTAAGGATCTTCTCTACACCAGTGCAATATGTACCAGTAGCCAATGAGATCTTGTGTATTATATCGCAGTAGCCAAACCGGAAGTGCTGAGCTGTTTAGAGATGTACCTTTTCCTTCGATTGACGAAGCGTGTAACTTTATGGCCAGTGTCAAAGTTCGTGAGGGGGTGAGGTAAGGAAATATACATGAGGTCCAAGAAGGGGAACTCCGCTAACCATTACATGTGGGGTTTCTGTGGCCAGCTGCAGATAATAAATAAAAAAGGAGTTTGAATTGGTGACCTACATTTTTGGTCTCGAGAAAGATGGATACCTTGTGTTATTATATAGTAGAAAACTAAGCTTACTGTATGAAACAAGCGCCTGTGATCTGATTCTGTCTATGCGGAAAACCGTGAATAAAGGGAAGAAAACAAACATCTCCTACATTTTCAGAGTTGTTCCTCTTTGATCAGTAAGGGTCTAAGAACAACATCGATTTTAAATTGTAAAAAGTTTTTTGTTTGGTTATTGTTGTTTTATTTAATTAAAGAAGATAAAAAAAACAATATTTATATCGTAAAGGCACAAGTTATAGTAAACACAGTTAATCGGAATGTTATAGCCTATTGTTCATGTTGAGAATTTCGGCAATGTAATAAAAAAATTTCAGGAAAAAAAATACTGCGCTTTAATCAAGAATACAATTTATTGTATATGAAATGAAATAAACATTAAGAGATGGTATTTTACGTCTTGCTTTTTTACGGAGTTTTTGCATCCGGTTAATTAAAAATATACTTATGGGCTGAGTATGGTACTCATAATCACAGCCAAGCCCCATATCCCATTTTTCATTTATGACTGATATACATCGGGATCGTTTTACTCCATCGTCATTTTGATGCTTTATTTTTGACGTTAAATTTGACATCACGTCAAACGTTCAATTGAAATCGCAAGAGTTATCTCCCCCAGTGTGTTGTACGTCTTTAAATCCTATAATCAAATAAACAAGGAAGATGTATCAATTTTTAACTACACCAAGATAGCCTATACCACTAAATAACGTTTCAATAACGGCACAAACATCACCCTCTCACTATAGCCTCATTTGCGATGCAAACTCACTTATCTCAATAATCTCACAATGGCCGCCATCATTACACACATCTCTCATCTCAAACACCAAGCCCCATATGCACCCTCCATGATACTTACCGGTTTTGCCTGCTCCGAGCTTTTATCTGCTTTCAGCTAAATATTTCTAGACCCCTTTTTGCATATGCATAACTAAGTTATAAATCTTTTTTTTTCCATTTTCTTTGAAAAAATACAAAAAAATCCTATAAAACAATTAAGAGCTAATATCGACCTTTCAATGAAACAATAATTAAATAGGAATGTCTTCAAGATCTATGAAATAAAATGTTGGTGTGGCATTCCAGATTAATTGACGAGCTCCTTTCTTACAAATATTTACGAGTTAAAGTTAAAACAAGTAGAGCTTTTTAAAAAAGCTTACCGTCTTTAGCAACAATCTTAAACAGTAAACTGATCTACACCTATCAGGACGTATAATTCTTTTGAATTTTGTATTTCTACATTAGCTTTTTACTGGCATTAGCCCTACCACGGTTGTCGCTTGGTCATCTCCGTAAACTTTACTGGCCGAGAGCTTTCGGCAAACCTCGGCTGATTCCATTCCCTTCTTCAAACAAGAAAGGGGAAAAGAATAATAACAAATTGTGAGGCCTACAAGCTATAAAAATCAAATTTTATTTATAATGAAATTTAAGAGACCTTTCTATTTATTGATATAAAAAAATACCATGTTATTAAGAATTAATTACTGCTGATTTTGCTGTTCGTTTTGTCATTTTTTTTAAGATTGGAAATCTTGCAAAATTGTTAAGTCGTACGAAAATTAGATCATCAGAAAGTTATCTCCCTCGCCTTGAACAGCATTTCAACCAATGAAATAATTGAAAAATTTTCTCATCATGCAATTTCTACCAATCACAAAAGAGAGGAATGCATAGTCCGAAGACTGTGAAAAACTTCAACTATACAATACCGTCTTCCAAGGAAGACGGTAATTAAAAGTAACTCCAAGCAGTTTCACTTCTTCCTCACAGGCAAGAGTAGTGTCATTTAAGTTTAAAGTAATGTTTTTATCATGCGTTTTTTTTCCCAGAGCTATTGCTTGAAAATTTTCTGGGTTTCCTGTATTTAATAAGCTGAAAACCAGTGGATGAGAGTACCACTGTCCAAGAATTGATCCTTTAGGAACACCTTCAAAGATAGCCAATTTCTGCAAGATAAATAGTTCTTTATCAGATCTATCGTAGGTTGGGAGAGACTGTAAGATTATAGTTTGGGCGGAACAAGATCACGACGAAGACAATCAAATGACTTGGATAAGTACATTAAAATAGCATCAACATATTTAAATTTTCATCTAGAGCTCTTTTCCAGTCCTCAGTGATTCTTAATGGGGTCGATTGGCAACCAAACTCTGATCTAAATGCTGCTAAATATAAACTAAAGGTTAATAATTTTCTCAAAATAATTAACACTCTTGAAATCTGAGTGTTGATTGCATTTTCAAAGGTCTTGGATAGAGCTGGGAGGACGCTTACTGGTCTGTAGTTTCCCTATCTAATACACTGTTCTTCTTGTGAATAGAGACTACTTGAACTATTTTTAGGGGAATCGGGAAAACTGAGGATAACAATGACATAATATTTCCAAGTTTGGTCAAGGGTCTGATAATAACCATCGTCGGTAACCCACGGGTGATTCACGTCGATTCTCTCTATCATCATTTGAGGAAGCTTGTAGACTCAAAACCCGTGGTTTGCGACGATGGATAATAACAGGCTTCGCATAATGCAGTATCTTTGGGGAAATTCCGTTTATGCCTGTAGCTTTTCTGACATTGATTTTACATATGAATTCTTCATATAGATTTAAATAAATTAAAAAGATTGATCACAGAGTTGTGGTAATTACCCCTAATTGCTTTAAGTCTTGGGTGATTATCATCAATGCTTATGGTTTTGGCCAAAAACGTTCATTATATTTACATTTTACATGTTTTGAAGTAACTAAAATGTACCTAATATTTGAATTTCACGCTGGCCTCTATCGTTGCATTTTACTAACGTCGCTGCATTCTCATTGTAACGTTACGTTAACACACGTTTTTCCATGTATATTTCTACGCGTGAGTATGTACACGAAAATGGTTTTCAAATCAATTTCACAGTTGGCTTTGTAGAAAAATACAGCAAATGTAAATATTAGTAGGCCAAAAGTCCGCTTGGTGAGTAATGACGTGAATACGTACTATTGTTCTCAAAAAAATACATGTACATGCAGATACATCCGCCGAGGAAGTTAAACACCACATAGAGGCCCAAGCGTTCATTTTCATTCAACATTTTGATGGAAATTTGCCATGATCATTAATTTTAAAGACTTAATGGATCATTCTTCAGCGCGACACGTATACATGTACATGTAGGTATATATTACTTTGCCGAGTATTTGTCCGTTTGTCTGTCGCTTCATATCTTGAGAACAGTACTACTGTAGGGATTTGATATTTATTTAGCTCATGTATTAACCTTCTTAAACAATAATGAACAGTTCTTTAACACAAAAAACTTACCTGTTGTGTTTTTACATTTTGCTATATCCAAATGGGTAAAGGAAAAAATGTTACATTCATTTCTTAATTAACGGAAAACGTCAAGTGATAAATCAAAAAAAATCATTTATAGATGTTTAGTTATAAAAAAGGGATCGAAATAACAAGTGATATTTAGAGAACAGTTAACGAGTAATAACTTAATAATAACTTAATAATAATTGATCGTACAACCACATTAGGGCGGGACGAGTTGCGCAGCATTGACACATTTTGTATGCACGGAAGAAGAACGGAAGTGAATACCCACCTTAGTCGGTCTACTATCTAGTTTGTGGATTGTTAAGGTATTTACGAGACAACAAGAGACATGACATTAACCGAAAGCAATGAAAATGGAAACACCGTATGACGAAAATGATAACCAAGAACCTATGTGTGCTGAGAATACGCTGGAAAAAGTCTGTGAGAGTTTGGAGGGCAACAGGGCAATAGCGGATTTGACCAACAAGTTTCAGTTTGAAAACTGTAAAATTTCGTTCAATTTTTGAGACAAACGCTTAATGAGACATGGCTTAATGCAGGAGAAATTTAAAAATTTGGTTTTAATCATACATGACAGTACATGTGTCAACTTTTTTTTGTTGGTTTGTGAAAAAAAAAAATGTTGGTTAGCACTTTGTCTTTATTTTAAAAGTGTGCAATTACAAGTTATCACATCGGAAGTTAACGCATACTTAAGCTCCACCCGCTTTCATTTTAACTGGATTTAACATTTAGGCAACTTCAAAGGGAAAAATACCGCATCCATGATACAACATGGTATAATGACTTTTGATTATGAATCTTGGAAATTTTTTAAGCAAACTTGTATAAAGGATAATGCAAATTCCAATTTTTTTCTCATTTTGACAGAAAAGATCATTAGAGAGAGGGCCGATTTTTGAAGAAAGTGATGTTTGTTCTTTCTTTTTCATTCATGTTTACGTACATCGATGATGATGTCATAATACGACGTTATGACGTCAATTGCATCCAAACACAGAAAACTTTGAAAAAGTTCCTCATGATAGCATCTAGTCCATTGTCAGCACCAGGTATTGAACACAGTACTTAATTATATTTCTCAGTAATTTTTCTTATCAAATTCTTCATTTACATGTATATAATTATAATTTCAAAGGTTATCTTATGAGCGATTTATATTATATGTAGACGGTACAACGTACAAAAGTACAGTTTATATTTAATAGACACATAACGGAAATTGTTTGATTTAAAATTGTTAACACGTCGGTGTTTTAAATGAATATAATTATGTATATGTATTATTATTTCTTTTTGATTTATATACCCATTACTGTAGATTCCTTATTTTTCGCGAATACCTTTTATCGCGAACTGGCTTTTTAATGTCAAATCGCGAGAATTATGATCGCGAATGGACGGTTGATTAACATAATTTACATAAACTTCAGCACCATAAAAATAAAAGCGAGTTATATTTTTTCGCGAGTGATTTTTCTCGCGAAATTACGCGAAAATTAATTCCTCGCTTATAATTAGGAATATACAGTATCAAATTTTTATTACATTTATACACAGAGAAAATGGTTCGATATGATGGTTCTGTGCACGAATAATAGCGCATAATTATATATTTAATTATACAACATAAAAATTATTTATTTTTAGATCAATCAGGCCAAAACATTCTGATGGCTGCCTGGTGTGGAGAGACAGAAATCATTGACACTAACTGACTTGGTCATTTTGATCCCATGATCCCATGAAGGTGAAATCCCTTGTGAGTCCAACAAGTTATCTTAATCTATATACTAGTAGTAGATTTATACAGAGATTCAATAACTTGTACAGCGGCGGATCCACGAATTTCAAAACGGGGGTTTGTCCCTACATGCAAGACAAATTATCAACATGCAAGATAGTCTAAATGCAAGATTATTATGTTCACATGCAAGTTACAACTCTATTGATATGTGTAAAAATCATGAACTGACACTCGTATGATACTCTCTGATGTCGTAGATGCATCATGCAATTATGTAGACATGGATGATGAGACTTATTTTTGTTAACATGCGACCTATATTTATGTCAACATGCTACTTATTTATGTCAACATGCAAAATATTTATGTATAATTATCTTGCATGTTGACATAATTTGTCTTGCATGTAGGGGGCAGAAATATGCCACCATAATCTCCCATATCTGACATCTTGGATGCAAAATGCAATATAATTACTAGTATGTTGACATGCGACTTATCTATGTCAACATGCAAGATAAGTATGTCAGCATGAGACATTATATTATATGGCTTCGAGGGCAGCATACCAGAATATTTGCCCCAAGGTGACAGAAAAACGCTGGAGTGTTATGTCGCCGGATGCTGCACATTCTGCATATTTACTTGGAGGTTTTTGAGATCTTGACCCCCGTGAGTAGGTCGGGGTCACAATAGGAAATCAAAGTTGTACGTTAAAATATAATGGAAAACTCTTTCAAAATTTTCTCATGAAGAACCACTTAATTAATTTATCAATTAATTGGAATCAACTTTCTTTTTAAAGTAATATAATTTCATTTTTTTTCACTAGAAACTATTGTTTCCTTGAAAGACTCTGTGAAGGATTTTCTACCTCGGTCTGAAACATTTTGAAATGGGTAATCAGCAATGCATTGGTTGTGAGAAGGAAGTCCCAAA